>NC_135965.1:12210611-12298111 GCF_053455715.1 Rhinoraja longicauda | reverse complement strand
TATCGATGGAAGGGGGACAGGATAGTGTCAGATGTGGGTTTGCGTGCAATGGGGAAGATAAAGCAGGAAAAGGAAGGTGGGGGGGAGGTTGTTGGTCAGTTACCTGAAATTGGAGATTTCAATGTTCATCCTGTTAGGTTGTAAGCTGCCCAAGTGGAATATCCATCACCTGTGTCTCCTCTGTGTTCTACAGTTCCGCTCTCGCTTACCCTCCCCCCAGATGGAACAGGGATAGAGTTCCACTGGTCCGTACAGCTCACCACACTAGCCTCCGCATCCAACACAACATTCACTGACATTTTTGCCATCTTCAACGTGATATCTCCACCAACCACATCTTCCCATCCTCATCCCTTTCTACTTTCCGCAGAGATAACTCCTTGGTTCGCTCACAATCCTCCAGATTGCGTCTGGCAATGGAGGAGGCCCAGGTTAGAAAGGTCAATATGACAATGGGAAGGGGAGTTAAAAGGGCTAGCAAACAGGAGATGCGGCAGGCCCTGGCTGTTCAGCGAAGCGGTCGCCAATTCTACCTTTGGTCTCGATGATGTAAAAGAGGCCACATACAGAGCACTGAGTGCATTAGATGCGGTTAGAGGAGGTGTACGTGAACCTCTGTCTCATCTGGAAGGGCTGATGGGGAATGGGTGCCTGTGAGAAGGAGGGGACAGGTGTTAGGAATGAGTGGGTTAACACATGATGAGCGTTTGACAGAGCTGGGCCTCTATTCGCTGGAGTTTAGAAGGATGAAGGGGGAACCTCATTGAAACTTACCGAATAGTGAAAGGTTTGGATAGAGTGGATGTGGAGAGCACGTTTCCACTAGTGGGAGAGTCTAGGGTAATATGTCATAGCCTCAGAATAAAAGGACGTTCCTTTTGGGAAGATGAGAAGCAATTTTTTTAGTCATAGGGTGGTGAATCTGGAATTTATTGGCCCAGAAGGCTGTGGAGGCCAGGTCAATGGATATTTTTTAAGGAGAGATAGATAGATTCTTGATTAATATGTCAGGGGTTGTGGGCAGAAGGCAGGAGGATGAGGTTAAGGGGAGAATTGGGTCAGCCATGACGTAATGGGCCAAATGGCCTAATTCTGCTCCTATAACTTATGAACATGTCTCCCGCGGTTGCAGGGAAAAGTACCTGGGGAGGGAGTTGTTTGGGTGGGAAGAGATAAGTGAACCAAGGAGTTGCAAAGCGAGCAGTCTCTGCGGAAAGCAGAAAGGGATGGAGAGGGGAAGATGTGGCTGGTGGAGAGATCACATTGAAGGTTTGCCAATTTTGGTACCATCTAGAACTGTTTTTTACCTTAAAGTCGTCACAGTGACACAACAGGAAATGCTATTGGCTCACTGCTGGATTTGATTCTGACCTGCAGAGTTATCCATGTGGCATTTGCACATTTCTCCTATGATCATCGGTGTTTACCCGAGTGCTCTGGATTCCTCCCACATCCCAAATACCTGCTGGTTGGGCGGTTAATTGTAAATAGAATTGAACAATCATCAGTGAACCTTCACACCTCGGGCCTTATGATGAAAGATAATTGACAAAGCAACTGAAGATAGTTGGGCCTGGGCAACTAACGATTAATTCCTAGTGATATATTGGGGCTGCGGTGATTGGCCTCCAATGGCCATAACCTTTGGGAATGTTTTCCTCTTAATTGCCATTGATTTGTTTTATCAGGAGAATCAGTGTGAAGTTAATGGGCATGGGTGAGTGAGAGAGAGAGAAAGAAGGAAGGAAAGAAGGAAGGAAAGAAGGAAAAAAAAGCACAACATAAAGAAGGAAGGAAAGGTATAGAGAGGGGACATGGTACATTTGAAACAAGGACTGTTCA
Organism: Rhinoraja longicauda; assembly: GCF_053455715.1. Lineage (NCBI taxonomy): Eukaryota > Metazoa > Chordata > Chondrichthyes > Rajiformes > Arhynchobatidae > Rhinoraja > Rhinoraja longicauda. The sequence goes on along the minus strand of NC_135965.1, from coordinate 12,296,269 downwards.
ACGTAACCATGTTAAGTTGAATGTGAGTGCACATGGCTACATGTTTAACTTGACAAAAGTAAGAGGAGTCAAAAGAGAAGTTGTTGAGGGTGAGGACAAGTTCTGCCAGGTTGAGGAGAGTTCTAGTAGAAGGGAACTGATCGGATCTCTGTTCAAGGAAGAAATGGAGGGCCTGAGACCTTCCAGGTGAAGATTGGAGGTGCAAAGGGACTGGCGGTCCAAGGTAAAGATGACGCAATGGAACCCTAGGAGTTCAGTTATTGAAGCGTTGGAGAGCGCATGAGATGTCTCAGATGTAGGTCAAGGAAATGGACAAGGGGAAACAAGATGGAATTGAGATATTTGAAAATGAGTCCCGTGGGACAGGAAAGGGTGGACGCAACGGGTCTGCCTGGGCAGTCCAGTTTACGGATTTTGGGAAAGAGAGAAATGGACAGTGGGGGTTGGGGAACTATAAGGTTGGAGGCTGTAGAGGGATGCCCACAGGTGATGAGACCAATAACAGTCTGGGAGATGGTGGCCTGGACTTTGTCTGTGGTCAAGGGGTAGGTATAAGGAGGTGTCCGATACCTGGTGCCTGGCCTGAGCATGGTAGAGGCCAACCAGCCAGACGGCAACGGCGCCTTCCTTGTCAACAAGTTTGATAACAATATTTGGATTGTTACTGAGTGAGTGGAGGGCTGTGCGGTTAGAGAGGCTGAGAATGGAATAGGTAAGGGGAATGGTGAAGTCAAGGCATGAGTGGCAATGGTACTCTGCCTAAAGATAAAGGAAGGTGCCATCACATCTGTCTAATGATCAATATTGAATGTACAGGCACTAATACTTCATTAAGAGTTTTGCACTGTTGTACATGTATTTTTATTACAAATAAAGTTTATGTTTGAAATAAAAAGAAATTGGAATTAATTCATCCTAAATTTCACATTGAAAAGCAGTCGAGGAAAAATAAACAAGCTACAGGCAAACAGTGTGTTGATTCCTGGAATGAAGTGGCTCTCCTATGAGTTTCAATACGACGTGTAAGTTTGAATAATATTAACATTGGACTATACACACTGGAGTCTACTGAGCCTTGCTGTAGCTGGAAAACCCAGAATGAGGGGGCAAAGTCGAAGAACACTGGGGGAAATCAGCTATTCTGACAGGCAACATTTTGTTATGTAGAACATTATAAATCACTAATGTTTTACAAGGTCTAAACCTGCTCTGTCAATGCGTGTAAACTTGAAATTAATAGATTTTTTGGAGATAAAGGGAACATGGATTTTAGTCAGGGAAATGCAATTAAGCCCTGATCTGCAGTGATTTCATGGGCAGGCAGAATGAGCTGGAAAAGCTGTAAATTTTACAGAAGAATACATCCGACTGTATTATAAAAAAATGCATTTTCAATGAGGATGAGATTTGCCAATTTTTGGACTTACTCGTAATAAAATATACTAAAATCACCTTAGTAGTTATTGGATGGTGACAATAAAATAAACTCAGACTCAAAAAACTCATGATTCCCATGTAATGATTATCTCATTCCTTTGTGAAAACACAGAAATCCAATTCTACTGTCATGCAGACTATTAATAATAAATGAAATACATTAATGTCTTTTTTTGCTGTGTTTTTACCGTCTTGTACAATTTGTGTGCTGTGTGTGTCCATGTGCCTGTCATTTTGTTGCACGATTTCCATCGTGCCTTTACCTCACCGTACTTGTGCAAATGACAATAAACTCAACTTGACTTTACCACTTACTTCAATTTCTGCTGCGATTAACCCTTTTTTCTTCTCCTCTCCATCCTTCCACTGGAATTTATTTCTACTTTTCTAATTCTGATGAAGGACCCTTGACTTGATTAACTCTGTTTTGTTCCTCACAGACGCTTCTTGACCCGTTGAGTGTTTCCAGCATTTTCTGCCTTTGATACTGTCCAGCAAAATTATTTCTAGGCCAGTGCAAGTTCTATTTTTGCAATTTCACAACACTGTAACTTTGAATTTGAAAGATATAAGATGGCACCAGAAACGTGGCGACTGTTGTGTACTGCTTCAGTGTCATTTTTCTTAGGCTCATGCCTAGGTATGATTAAGCAAAAAGCCTCCTCTTTCTCTTTAAGCACACATCGTTTCTTTTTCAGTGAAATCATACTAAAATTTGGGGAATTTTGGCCTTGTTTGCTCAGTTAACTCAAACAACAATCCCCTTATCTCACAAATTAGTGGACCGACTTGGATTTCTTTATTTAAGGGTGGCATGGTGGCGCAGCGGTAGAGTTGCTGCCTTACAGCGAATGCAGCACCGGAAACTCAGGTTCGATCCTGACTACGGGCGCCATCTGTACGGAGTTTGTACGTTCTCCCCGTGACCTGCGTGGGTTTTCTCCGAGATCTTCAGTTTCCTCCCACACTCCAAAGACGTACAGGTATGTAGGTTAATTGGCTGGGCAAATGTAAAAAATTGTCCCTAGTGGGTGTAGGATAGTGGGCGGCGCGGACCCGGTGGGCCTGTTTCTGCGCTGTATTTCTAAATCTAAAACAATAGTGACTATACTTTAAATGTATTTCATCTACATACTAAACCTCTCGTTTGTTTGTTTGTTCCTGAACTACAGCCAAAACGGTACACGATAGCGCGCCAATTTTAGGCCCACCTTACTCACCGTCGTCCCTTTGGTGCTAATGGAAGAAGTTTCATTGAAATCGGTGTTATATTTTAAAAGTTATTCACATTTTAAAGTTTAAATCTATCTCCTAGGGAGGGAGGGATGGAGTGGAGGGGGTGAGGGGGACAGGGGGGATGGGGAGAGGGTGCTGCACCAATGTAGGAGAGGTTTGGGCCCAACGTGTCCACTTGGGCTAGTTTTTAATAAAGTCCTTTTGGTTGTTTCCAGGTCATGAAAGGCATTATATATTTGCAGATCTACTTTTAAAAAATTATTCTCATGAAGGCAAGTAGAAAAGGATAAGAAAAATAAAACTCTGCACTCTGCAGCTACTAGTCTCAGGCTAAATTGTCAATAGTTCCCTGTTTTCTCGGTCTCCCTAACCTGAGGTGGTTGAGATTACCACAGGTTCACTTCCTCATCAGAGTCCTAAATATCTTGCAGTTTCTGAGGAATATACAAAAACCGGGGCAATTCTGTTCTGAGAGAACTGTTTGAAAACCCATTGATGTTAATAATTCAACAGAATTAAAACTAAGAAACTTGGGGAGTTTATTGTAAACATAACTGCTTCATCTCGTTACTTTAAAAAAGTCCTTGAGTTTAATCATTGACGTAATATATAACTACAAAGTTTAAGTTATTCATCGTGAAATCTATTGCTTCCCGAGGTCTTGCCGTGTCAACTGCTGAAGTTGCCAGTGAACAGGATGCCTTGTTTCACCTTATTTAATGGCTCTTGCCTTCTGGCTTTAACTATTTTGGCTATTATTCTGAATTTAATACCTCTGTTCATGGACTATCATCATGGGCACTTATTTCGAAACTCCATATCATGTTACGAATGGTGGCTACCTGGTGTTCTTGGAGGTGGGATCTTGGTAAGAGATTGCACAGCAGTACAAAGAACTATATTGTTTAGTAGATGTGTGTGCTCCATAAATTGATCGTATTAGAAATATTATAATTGTGGACGATAACAGGGCATGGAACAACACATAGTTAAGAAGTGAGAATACTGCTAAAGTGTTACTGGGTATTGAATGGTATGTTGTTGTAGGAGATCAAACTTCGATAGTTATTTCATCCTGGAATATAATTCTTGTGTAAACATCGCATCGGGTATTTCAGAATATTTTTCAGTTCCAAAATAGTTCAGTAGACCAAACAATGCCTGAAGAGTTAGGATACATGTTGATGTTTCAGGCATTGATTTTCATATTGTAGAAGTAAAATTGTTGTAATCATTGAGAAAGTTAACTGGAAACTAGTACAAATGACAGAGTGCTTCCTAAAGCATGACACAGCATTAGAGTGTCCAGTTCTGATTTATTTAATTTCTGCAAATGTTTTAGCAACAGGGTACATCTATTGAGGGCACACTTCTTGCAAATTTAGAAATTGATGTTCCTAGATGGCTTCAATTTAACTAGAATCTGCTTCCATGGCAATACATACCGCACTCACCCACCTGGACAAAGGAAATACATATGTGAGAATGCTCTTTATTGACTACAGCTCGGCATTCAATAATTCCCTCAAAACTTGTCCCCAAGCTCCTTGATCATGGACTGGAGACCTCCATCTCCGGATGGATATTCGATTTCCTGACGGGCAGGCCCCAGGTGGTGAGAATTGGCAGCCACACCTCTTCCTCACTGATCCTCAACACAGGCACACCACAGCGCTCTGTGCTCAGTCCTCTCCTGTACTCCCTGTTCACGCACGACAATACTGCTAAGCACAGCTCAAACATCATCCTAAAGTTTGCTGACGACACGACCATCTTGGGCCTCATCACAGACAACAATGAGACGGCCTACAGAGAGGAGGTAAAGGCACTAAACAGCTGGTGCCAGGAAAATAACCTCTCTCTCAATGTCAGCAAAACTAAAGAGATGATCGTGGACTACAGGAGACAATGGGGGAGTGGACACCTCCCCATCCACATCGGTGATGCTGAGGTTGAAAGGGTCAGCAGCTTTAAGTTCCTCGGTGTGCACATCACTGAGGACCTTTCCTGGACACTGCACACGGACACAGTAACAAAGAAGCCCCACCAGCGGCTCATTTTCCTGAGAAGACTGAGGAAGTTTGGCATGAACGCCAGCATCCTCACAAACGTCTACAGATGCACCATCGAGAGCCTGCTGACGGGCTGCATTACAGTCTGGTACGGGAACTGTTCTGCCCACTGCCACAAATCACTACAGAGAGTGGTGAAGACGGCACAGCACATCACTGGCAACTGTCTCCCGGCCATTCATTACATTTTCTACCGGCGGTGACTGTGGAAGGCACGCAGCATCATCAAGGACCACAGCCACCCAGCATGCAGGCTGTTCTCCTTGTTACCGTCAGGCAGACGATACAGGAGTATGGCTGCACGTACCACCAGACTTAAGAACAGTTTCTACCATCAGGCCATCAAGCTTCTGAACTCATAAACACATTTCACATCATATATGTTGATTATTTTAGTATTGTGTTTTTACCTTACTAATGTCATTTTAATCTTATTTATCATTGGAATATTACTGCTGAGGTGACCTGTTGTCTTGTCAAATACATTTCATTGTATCGTTGACCCTGGGCCAACCTACATATGACAAATATTATTATTATTATTCATCTTTAATTTGCAGCATAATGACATTATTGTGTTACTTTTTATTCCTGAGCTGTTAAAAATAAGATAAGATAAAACCAGAACTTTTGGTCATTTGATTAGAACATGGAAAGATAGGTGCAGAAGGAGGTTGCGAAACATTCCCGACTGAACCTCTATCAAAGTAACATATTCCTGTTCCCTCTCCTTGTTCGTGAATGCCTTTAGTGCTTAGAAATCACCTTTGATTAAGTATAACCAACAACCTGGTCTCCCCAACTGCTACGTCACCATACTTGTGTCTATGAAAATAAACTTGTAGTAACAAAGAACTCCAGATGCCAGTTTATACTAAAGATAGTCACAAGGTCCTGGAGTAACCCAGCATATCAGTCAGCATCTCTGGAGAAAAAAACATGGGTGACGTTTTGGGTCGGGACCCTTCCTCAGGCACTTTGTGTCTATCTTTGATGATAAACTTGACTTTCGGTGACAGAAATGTCCACAGGATCACTCCTTCATCACAGACCTATCTTGAGACTGTGTCCCCTGGTTTTAGGATACTCCAGGCTGACAAATTAGTCTGCCCGCATCCTTTCTGTCGAGCCTTGTCAGAATTATATATTTCAGTGAGATGTCCCCTCATTCTTCTAAACTATGGCGAATCTGGCCAAACTCTCCTCATACGAGTATATCCATTTAAAGGTAAGTACACCTAAACTGTACAAATATCCAAGATATGATTTCACCTGTTATAGTTGTAGTTGAACATCATGCAGTTGATCACCATTTATTGAGATGCACCACTGCATGGTTTGGGAACAGCTCCATCCAATACCGCAAGAAATTGCAGAGAATTGTGCACCATCACACAAACCAACCTCCTTTCCATTGACTCAATTTACACCTCACGCTGCCTTGGCAAGGCCACCAGCATAATCAAGGACGAGTCATACACTAACAACTCCCTCTTCTCCCCTCTCCCATAAGCCAAGTGGTACCGAAGTGTAAAAACGCACACCCCCAGATTTAGGGACAGCTTCTTCCCAGCTGTTATCAGGCAACCGAACCATCCTACCAACAACTAGAGAGCATTCCTGAGCTACTATCTACCTCACTGGAGGCCCTCAGACTATAATTAATCAGACATTACTGGACTTTATCTTGCACTAAAAGTTATTCATATTATTCCCTTATATATGTACATTGTGGATGGCTCGATTACAATCATGTATTGTCTTTCTGCTGACTGGTTAGCACGCAAAAAATATTTACACTGGCATTTTGATGTTGAAGGCAAAACTAAAGTCAATAAATATGAGTCTAATATAGGTATCCTTGTTATCCAGATGTTCCAAGGGTAAATGCAGGGCCAGGGAGATGGCATTTGCCATGGTCCATCACACAAACCAACCTCTCTTCCACTGACTCCATTTACACCTCACACTGCCTCGGCAAGGCCACCAGCATAATCAAGGACTAATCACACCCCCATCATTCCCTCCTCCCCTCTTCCATCAGGCAAGAGGTATAGAAGTGTGAAAACACACTGCTCTAGATTTAGGGACAGTTTCTTCCCAGCTGTTATCAGGTAATTGAACCTAACAACTAGAGAGCAGTCCTGAGACAACTACCAACAACTAGAGAGCGGTCCTGAGTTACCATCTACCTCATCAGAGACCCTTAGACTATCATTAAGATGTCTGTGAATACTCCCATTAGTTGGTCTGTGCAGGTCCTGAGGACATGGTCAGGGAGTCCATCAGGGCCAGTTACTCTCTGCGAGTTCACGCTCAAGGTGACCTGTTGTCAACGATGGTGGCCATGGGTACACATGCACATGAAGTGGTTGTTTGGGGGGGGGGGGGGGGCGGGTAACATCATCTCACTGACCAGTTGTTCAAAACAAACATAGAAGGTATTGAGGTCGTCTGGGAGGGATGCGTGGTTGCCAGCGATACTGCCTGGCATTGCATTGTAACCCTTGCCATAACCAACAGGTGTCTGCGTGGTTATCCAGCTTGGTCTAGAATTGTCTCTTGCCCATAATTGTTTTGCAAATTTTGGAACATGCCACTTTGTAAAAGTTGCTAAAAGTGCAAAATTGTTGAAATTGATGCATGCTTTTAAGGCAATTTCTTTAACACTTTAATAACCTTAAAGTGGACGTTTCTGACCGTATGTTTTGATTCTGAAACAGGTTATACCGGCTGCGTCCATGTCTTTGGCAGCACGTAAGGGACAGAAATGCAATACCAGAACTGGGGTAGGTGGAAAAATATCATCGACCCGCTCAATCTAAATCAAAATGTCAATCAATATTTTCCTCCAAAGTTCGGGTATGTCAATAAAAAGATTCTTGCCATTTTTTTGTTCTGACTTCCAGTTCCTACTGTCTGCACTGTTCAGCCTGATCGGTGTTGTTGGAGCTCTCTACTGTGCTTTGGTTTCACTTTGTTCCCTCGTGAAGGGGCCGTTGATCTGCAATACAGCAGGTCACAGTGTAGACAACTGCAAAATTTCAATGGAAGATATAAGGCAAGTACATTGAACCGCCAAAGGTGTACAAGCACACGTGGTATACCCGACTACGTATAAAAATCATTCATTCTGGATTAACAATTCTCCAACCAATTTATCTCGCATCCTAAACTGCAGAGATAGAACTTATAGTTCGCTGGTATTTATAGTTTCAGCAAAGTTTAAACTAAAGAAAATTCTGTCCTTTCAACACTTAAAGTAAAAATAGGGATTAACAAAGAAATCTGGCCTTGGTTGCTAAGAAACAAACAAGATTTCACAAATTGGAGGAGGTGCAAAAGAAAAGCAATTTGTCAATGTTCTCCTATCCCCTGGACCATCACAGGCTAGGGATCAAAGCAGCGATAAAGAATCACACCTTATAATAAATGTCACCACCAAAAAGAGAGAACCAGTTAGTTTTTGTCTGAGAGAAAAATGTTCAAGGACAGCAGGTAAAGCTCCCTGTCCTTCAACTCATTTGCCATTCGCTGTTCTGTCTACTCTGTGGCAGGGTCCCCGTTTAATATCTCAACCCTTAATATCTTCCATCACGTGTTGTATGTTTTCTCCCGACATTGAACGAGGCCTTTTTCAGGTCACCGTCTACATTGGGTCTCAAAACCCACCCATCTCCCCACTTAGCTCCCTGTTATCTAGTAAATGGTATTGTTTGCTATTGTCACATGTATTGAGATACAGTGAAAAGCTTTCTTTGCGATCTATCCAGTCAAATCATATGATACACGTTCAATCAAGTCATACAAAAGTATGCCAGGGAGCGCAAAGAGAAAAATAGTGGTGAAGGCAGACACAATAGTGGTGTTTTTTTTAGCTAGGCACATGGAAGTGAGGGAATAGTAAAATATGGCTGAAATCCTGGCAGATGAGATCAGTTTAACTTGGTTTGGACATAAAATAGAAATGTTGGATGTAATGTAAAACACTGGGTTGACCAGGCTTTGTGCTGCTCCGGTCATTCAACTAGAGGAAGGATGTGGTTGCTCAAGAGAGAATGCAGGGGAGAATCACCAGGATGTTGCTGAGATTGGATGACTTTAGTTATTCGAAGAGAGTGGATAACCTGGGGTTGTTTTCCCTGAAGCAAGGGGAGGTGACCTGATAAAGGTATATAAAATCATAAGAGGCATAGATAGGGTAGATAGTCTTTCCTTTTTCAATTATAGGGATAGCAAGAGGGAGGAAGAGTTTTAAAAGGGATCTGAGGGAATAGTTTTTTTACACAAAGACTGATATCATGTTGATATCTGGAACTCACTGCCAGAGAAGGTGATGGAGACAGAAACAATAACTGGTTTAAGAGTCATTCAGACAGGCACATAAATAGTCATGGCTTAGAAGATATAATCCCGAATGCAAGCAAATGGGATTTGAATGGTAAAAGGGTTGGCATGGACACAGTGTGCCAAAGGGCCTGTTTCATTCTGCGCTGTATAACTCTATGACTCGTAACTTTACATTGTATTAATCAATTAATTTATTTTTATAGCTCCCTTTCAAAACTCAAGTTTGAATTAAAGTGGTTTCTGGAAGATGAATGTGGAATTAATCAAACTGCCTTTCCAACGGAACCAACTCTTCTGCCAAATTTAAATTTTACCAGAGTCCCTATCAACGAATCACTGGTTTTGGGTACTAAAGCAGAACCAAATGCTCAGATCTCAGAGATACCTGCAGAGCTGCAAAAGACAATTCACGTGATCACTTTCACTGGACTCCTTCTAGTGGCAATACTGGAAGTGATTGTCAGCGCAATGCAAATAATCGTTGGAATTTGCGGCTGCTTCTGCAGGTCATCCAGAAGAAACGACAGTGGGCCTGTGTAATATATAATTTCTATCCACAACTAGATTTTCTGTCCAGAAAAAGACCAGTTACATCACCCTTTCAAAATGTGCCAACACCAATGGTTTGTGAAAACTGAATTGTACAGACAGCAACCTTTTGCCATTCAATCTCCTCCCCATCCTGCAACCCACCCCATCCCCTTTCCTCCCCCCTCCTCCTCCTCTGTGTTGCACCTGGATTTGCAACTATTTATCCTCTCCCCCTCCCCCACCTATACACCTTCCTCTGGCTTCACAATTTGCAACTCTTCAATCCCTTTGTCTCACACCTTTTTTCATCTCTGTCCAACCATCTGCCTATCAACCCTCCCCCCCCTCCCCACCACTTACAATCAGTCTGAAGAAGTGACCCTACCGGAAACATCACCTATCCATGTTCTCCGGGCATGCTGCCTGACTCCAGCACTTTGGGTCTTTTTCTGTTAAAAAAATCACAGTTTAACAGCATTACCTGACCTTATTTCAAACCTCTTTGTGTTGAATCATTTCATTACGTGGCACAGGTATCTAATTGTTTGTATGCAAACTTGCACAATTCTAGTCAATTCTAGTCTTGGGACTAACCCCATTTTGACCCAGACTCGCTACCACAGCCACATCTGCTTTCTTGGGATTGACATCAGTCTGAAGAAGGGTCTCGACCCGAAACGTCACCCATTCCTTCTCTCCCGAGATGTTGCCTGACCTGCTGAGTTACTCCAGCATTTTGTGAATAAATACCTTCGATTTGTACCAGCATCTGCAGTTATTTTCTTATACATTCTAGTCACTAATGTTGACTCCAGAATATCTCCTACATGACCCTTATTATTGTCTTGTCTGAAACTGTACTTAGAAAATCTTGCTGTCGTTGATTGTAATCTTGTACTCAAGCATTGTGGCTTCCTTGTCTATATATTCTCTTACTGAATCAGAATAAAGTACTGGTTTTAACACTTACAGCTGAGTCCAATCTCTTCAGTCCCATGTGGTCCCTATGATCAATTGTACAGGGCCCTAGTGAGACCACACTTGGAGTACTGTGTGCAGTTTTGGTCTCCAAATTTGAGGAAGGATATTCTTGCTATTGAGGGCGTGCAGCGTAGGTTCACTAGGTTAATTCCCGGAATGGCGGGACTGTCGTATGTTGAAAGACTGGTGCAACTAGGCTTGTATACACTGGAATTTAGAAGAATGAGAGGGGATCTTATCGAAACATATAAGATTATTAAGGGGTTGGACACGTTAGAGGCAGGAAACATGTTCCCAATGTTGGGAGAGTCCAGAACTAGGGGCCATAGTTTAAGAATAAGGGGTAGGCCACTTAGAACGGAGATGAGTAAAAACTTTTTCAGTCAGAAAGTTGTAAATCTGTGGAATTCTCTGCCTCAGAAGGCAGTGGAGGCCAATTCTCTGGATGCCTTCAAGAGAGAGCTGGATAGAGCTCTTAAAGATAGCGGAGTCAGGGGGTATGGGTAGAAGGCAGGAACGGGGTACTGATTGTGAATGATCAGCCACGATCACATTGAATTGTGGTGCTGGCTCGAAGGGCCAAATGGCCTACTCATGCACCTATCGTCTATTTTTAATAAGAAGGAATGAAATTGAGAAATTTATCACGTTGTGTTGCCAACTTGCTCTTCTCGCCTCGGCTCTGAGATGATTTGTTTTCACTCAGGTTATGGGGGTTCTGAGGTGATGTGGTAGAGGTCCTAATGTCTGCTTTGGGAGTCATGTGTTAGGGGCATAGAGGAGGTGGCCTGTCCACTGCCATTGTTCTGCCGTGATGGCAGATTTGCAATGGGTGTTTATCTTACGGATGCCTCACTGATGATTTGCAATTTGGTATTTCAGAGTACACATACACAACCTTTGCCTGCCTACTGAAGTTCAGTGATTGAGGTGAGAGTGACCTTGGCAGCAGAGTGAACGTTTGAGTGTTTGACAGGACTGGGTCTGTAATCGCTGGAGTTTAGAAGGATGACGGGGGGACCTTAGTGAAACTTATCAAATAATGAAAGGCCTGGAGAGAGTGGATGCGGAGAGGATGTTTCCACTAGTGGGAGAGGGTGATGGTGGAAGGTTGCTTCTCAGAATGGAGGCCTGTGACTAGTGTGCCACAGGGTTCGGTGCTGAGCCCGTTACTGTTTGTCATCTACATCAATGATTTGGAAGAGAACATACAGGATAAGATTAGCAAGCTTGCTGATGATACAAAAGTTAGTGGTTTTGCAGATAGTGAATATGGTTGTGAACGATTGCAGCAGGATCTGGATCGATTGGCCAGGTGGGCGGAGGAATGGTTGATGGAATTTAATACAGAGAAGTGTGAGGTGTTGCATTTTGGGACGTCGAACAAGGGCAGGACCTACATAGTAAATGGTAGGCCTCTGGGTAGTGTTGGAGCAGAGGGATCTAGGAGAACAAGTGCATCCTTCTTGTTTTTGACTAATGTCCCAATTTCCCTCGCCAGCCAAGCTTCCTTACGTTTGCCTGCTTTGCCTTTCACTCTAACGGGGACATACACATCCTGAGCTCTCTTCAGTACACTTTTAAAAACATTCCATTTGGCCGATGTTCCTTTCCCCTCAAATAACCTGCTCCAGTCAACTCGAGCGAGACCTTCTCTCATACCCTCAAAGTTGGCCTTACCCCAGTTGAGCATTTTAACACGTGGACCCTCTCCGTCCTGATCCATAACTATCTGAAACCTGTGGAGATTAAGATGATTGCAGTGACAGTGAAATCACTCTGTGGGCAAGGTGAACAACTGATTAGCATCTCATTATCAAGGCAGCAAGGTTCTACTTGTGATGAATAAAATTGTAAAATTATTTGGACCAGTGGCTCCCATAATGGGCGGTACCACTGCATTGGGGAGTCTGGGATTACCTAGAGGGGGGGGAGGGTAAGAGGCTAAGATGGCAGGGGGCTGAAGACATTGCGGTTATGGAGGAATAACTATTTGAGCTACAAATTTCATTGAGCTGAAGGTTAAGGATTCGTACCAGGAGTTTTGGTTACGGAAAGATATTTCTGATCACTATCCTGAACTAGGGATAACTCTTTGTTGCATTTCCAACATTATATTTGGTGTAACGTGGTTTTAGTCTGGTCACCCAACTTCTCTCCACATGAAGAAATTGACACCAGATTACTGAATGTGAAGATTTGTGACATCTGTTAAGTGACTTTAAACCAGACATTGGGAAAACGGTTTCATTTCATTGAGCCCATCCATTGCACTGAGAATTTACTGAACAGTGTAGTTACTAAATGTGGTATCTAAGACTCTTGCTAAATGACTATTAGACTTTGCAAATCTGGTATCACTGGATCAAGTTCATCAATTTTGTTAAATTAATTAAACTAAAAAGCTGCAAGTGGATTTTAAATGAATGTGCAATCAATCGTCACTGTTTTGAATTTTATTGTGTTATTATCTTCCTTAGTGGGTCGTTCAAACTGCTATTCTGAATAATGCTTTTTCTAAGGCAGGGAGCACAGGGGATTAGTTTATGGAGCCAAGGGATGGTGTTTAGGAACCACTGATTTAGACCAACCTCATCCCACTTTAGACACAAAGTCCTGGAGTAACTCAACGAGTCAGGCAGCATCTCTGGAGAAAAAGGATGGGTTTCAGTCTGATGATGGGTCCCGACCTGAAACGTCACCCATCCTTTTTCTCCAGAGATGCTGCCTGACCCCCTGAGTTACTCCAGCACTTTGTGTCTACCTTCGGTATAAACCAGCATCTGCAGTTCCTTTCTACACACTCATCCCACATTAATGTCCAATGACGCAAATAAATGTCAATGACAACTGGACAGGTTTGGTACAAGAAATATGAACTAGATATATTATTCACTAACTTGAAGTGCTTCTTTATGGTCAGGAACTCTGCAAAGTATCACCATTGATAGCTCCAAATTGGACATCAACATTTCCAAAAATACTTACATTCTTTTGATCTAACAGTTTCCCATAATCATGATTAGAAGCTGCTGAAAAATATAGGTTACATGTAGCAAAAAAAGAATCATTTGCAATTCTATGAAAATTTGCTGTGGTTCAGTTTGAAGTAGACCTTTGCTACCATTACTTTTCAATCTGAAATCAAAGATTTGCTGCTTGCAGTTAAACATTGTCATGTTGGAAAAATGCATACAAGAACTAAACTGTAAAGCCAGCAAGAAAAATCAATCAACTTTTGACCGATGAGAGCTGTTTATCAGACACCAATGCCTAGATATTGAGAGATGACTAATGGTCAATCATTCTTCTTCCCAGGTTTCCAAAAATAGCAGAATAAATCAAATAATGAAAAATCATTCAGTGAAAAAGTGTTTCCTCTGATGTTGCAGTAACAGGTCTGTTTGCCATCAGAGCTGATTCAATTATCATTTTAAAGCATCTCTACATGAAATTAGCATAAACTGATCAGGTTTCTAATTTGTCATTAATCAGAAATGCTTGGAGATTTAGTTATCTCGGGCTGTTTTCCATCACACTTGCTGTTGGATACTCTTAGCTGCCATCTTCATGAAATACCTAGTCCATGCCATTCTTTTCAAAGTGTCCCAAGTGAAAATATAGTAACAATATTTCTTGATAGTTTCCATTTCATGTTGTTTTTGTCAAAAAATCCAGATGTGCCAGATTTGTTTTAACCCTCACGTTACATGCAGAAATGGCACATCATCCTTAATTGTTTAGCATTTATCACGTGTGATAACTAAACGACAGAAAAACATGAATCCAACTTACTGGGAAAAAAATAGTTGGGTGCAAGGAATGGGGGGGGGGGGGCTTCATAATTTGCACCTCTTCTATCCTTATGTCTTTTCATTTCTGGCCTTTATCCAACCATCTGCCTATCAACTCCCCTCCCTCCACATGTATTACTACTTGCCTGGGTTTGTCCTGCCAGGTCTCTTACAGCTTCCTGTCCCCTCCCCACCACCAAATCAATCCGAAAAAATGTCCCAATGTGAAATATCACTTATCCCCGTTCTCCAGAGATGCCGCCTGACCTGCTAGTTACTCCAGCGCTTTGTGTGTTTCTTTTTGTAAATCAGCATCTGCTTGTGTCCACATTTATTTGTAATCTTCATGTTACATGGAGAAATGGAGCATCGTCCATAATTAGTTGCCGTTTATAAGGAGATAGTTAAAGGGCAGAAAAAAGAATTAGCAGTTGGGTGCAAAACTCCAAAGGATGGGAGGGGTGTTACTAATCAGGCACGACCTTGAAGGATACAAGGAAATAATTTATATTCTAATTAATGACCAATGGTTCCCTGATTAGTACCACTGTTAAAGTCAATTCACAGGCTGGAGCTACTCATTGGAATTTAGATGTAGTGCCTAAATAATGGCCCTTCAGTATTTCAAAGCACCTTATTCATCAGAGTGGAAATATAATATAAGAAAATAACTGCAGATGCTGGTACAAATCGATGGTATTTATTCACAAAATGCTGGAGTAACTCAGCAGGTCAGGCAGCATCTCGGGAGAGAAGGAATGGGTGACGTTTCGGGTCGAGACCCTTCTTCAGACTGATGTCAGGGGGGCGGGACAAAGGAAGGATATAGGTGGAGACAGGAAGATAGAGGGAGATCTGGGAAGGAGGAGGGGAAGAGAGGGACAGAGGAACTACCTAAAGTTGGAGAAGTCGATGTTCATACCACTGGGCTGCAAGCTGCCCAGGCGAAATATGAGGTGCTGTTCCGCCAATTTCCGGTGGGCCTCACTATGGCACTGGAGGAGGCCCATGACAGAAGGCCAGACTGGGAATGGGAGGGGGAGTTGAAGTGCTCGGCCACCGGGAGATCAGTTTGGTCAATGCGGACCGAGCGCAGGTGTTGAGCGAAGCGATCGCCGAGCCTGCGCTTGGTTTCGCCGATGTAAATAAGTTGACATCTAGAGCAGCGGATGCAATAGATGAGGTTGGAGGAGGTGCAGGTGAACCTTTGTCTCACCTGGAAAGACTGTTTGGGTCCTTGGATGGAGTTGAGGGGGGAGGTAAAGGGACAGGTGTTGCATCTCGTGCGGTTGCAGGGGAAAGTGCCCGGGGATGGGGTGGTTTGGGTAGGAAGGGACGAGTGGACCAGGGAGTTACGGAGGGAACGGTCTCTGCGGAACGCAGAGAGGGGAGGGGATGGGAAGATATGGCCAGTGGTGGGGTCCCGTTGTAGGTGACGGAAATGTTGGCGGATGATTTGTTGGATCCGCTGGCTGGTGGGGTGGAAGGTGAGAACGAGGGGGATTCTGTCCTTGTTGCGAGTGGGGGGAGGGGGAGCAAGAGCGGAGCTGCGGGATGTAGAAGAGACCCTAGTGAGAGCCTCATCTATAATGGAAGAGGAGAAGCCCCCTTATGTGGGAATATAACATAATTAACATACAATGTGGGATAACATACTATATGTGGGAATATAACATCATTAACATACAATATTACAATTTATTTGGAAAGAAAACAAAAAATAGTCGGTATTATAAACATCCCAAAGGGATTGACACAAGATGTTCACTGGCATTAAAAAAAATATTTCACAAAAGTGGATAACCACTAGATTCTGAAATAATTCAGTTAACTCAGCAATTAAATAAAAAGGCCATCTATATACTAAAACTCTCGCTTGTTTGTTCCTGAACTACAGCCAAAACGGTACACGATAGTACAACTATTTTAGGCCCACCTTACTCACCGTCGCCCCTTTGGTGCTAATAGAAATTTCACTGAAATCAGTGTTATATTTTTAAAGTTATTCACATTTTAAAGTTTAAATCTATCTCCTAGGGAGGGAGGGGGAGGGAAGGGGGTGGAGGGAGAATAAGGGGGGTTGAGAGGGATGGAGGGGAGGGGGGGAGGGAGAGGAGAGGGGGGAGAAGGTGCTGCACCAATGCAGGTTTGGGCCCAACAGGTCCACTTGGTCTAGTTTAGTCCTAAAATCCTGTTCAGTGAAATGATCTAATTTCATTTATCCCACCTTTTCCTCATTCCCCAGAACACCTTTGAATGAATAACTGAGTCAACGTCACCTACTGATTGCAGAAGAGTTCTCCATGCATCAGTAATTTTTTCCTCAAAGATTTGCTTCTGGATTTTAGTTTGTATCCTCTAATCCTTGACTCCTCAACCACTTACATCCCCACTAAGATTATGAGAAAAATGATCAGGTCACACAGCAATCTCTTACATTACAGAAAATACATTTCTAGTTGGTATATTCTTGTAATTTAGCTCTTAAGAGTCCATGAAACCTTCTGGTAGATCTGTGTTTCTCTAAACCCAATGGCTAGAACTTTGTTCCAACAAGGGACTTGCAGTTATTATTGTATAACTTCAGTCTCCTTATATCTTAATTTTGGTTTAGTTTCGAGATACAGTGCAGAAACAGGCCCTTCGGCGCACCAAGTCTGCGCCAACCAGCAATCCCTGCACATTAACACTATCCTACACACACAAGGGACAATTACAATTTTACCAAGCCAATTAACCTACAAACCTATACGTCTTTGGAGTGTGGGAAGAAACCAGAGCTCCAGGGAAAAACCCACGCAGGTCCTGGGGAGAACGTACAAACTCCATACTGACAGCACCCAGTCAGGATCAAACTCAGGTTCTGGCGTTGTAAGGCAGCAACTCTACCACTGCACCACCGTGCCGCCTGCAATAACATTGCCTATTATGTTCATTCTTTAGATAAAAAGCCTGTTGGTTTATTATTGTCGCATAAACTGAGATACAATGAAAAGCTTTCTTTCATTAAACATTTCTTAGTCTTTATTTCATTGAAATATGCCAACTCCAAAGTCTCTTCAGACCTTCACTTCCAGCTTTGCTTTTCAGCAAGTACTCTGGTTATCACTTTTCAGTCCAAAATGGATGAACTCATATTTACAGCTTTAGAATTTATCAACATCAGCCTGGCCCATTCACGATCTATTAATATTTATGAATGTTTCAAGCTGCATTATTTATAACATTGCTTGTAATGTTAATAGCAAACTTGTATACGTGGGTTTCTATCATCTCTGCATTATTGTCTCCATATACTTAGAAAATATATTGACTGAAAATAAGTTACTTAAAATGTGCATTAAACATCAGCATTTAAAGTTGTCGTATGAGCGAAGTCTAAAGTGAAATCTAAAAATCTAAAGGGCTTAGTTGTTTCTTCGATTGAGATGAGTGAGTAATGATCAATTTTTGCTGCTTCCCTCAAGCTCCTCCATTCTTTGCATCTAACTTGATCAAGATAGGTCACTGCACTCTTCTCCACGACAAATGTATCCAGGAATCATCTATATTATTTGCCATCAGCATTCCTTGAAGTAGCAAATTGCACATTCTCACCATTTTCGTGTAAACAAGTTTCCTAATTACCCACTGCATTTATTAATTGGATTAGCAGCCTGTGTTATTCACACATTCAGATGCGATTTTCCTCCAATAACATATAACCTTTTATAATTTTAAATAACATTATGGAATCCTCAGACTTCTCTTTTCAAGTGAAATTCCTTGCTTATTCTTTTTTGTTGGTTATAAGTTCACAAGGTTTCATTAGAAATGGTGTTCAGTGCACAAGAATAGCACACCTAGCAGATTTGTTTTTTTCAGTTCCAGCAACCTAGGTTCATCCTGACCCTTGATGCTGTCAAGAGATTGCATGTTCCCCCTGCAACTGTTGTTGGTCATCAGAAATTGCCACTAAAATTTGAGTGAGTTGTGAGATCTGGGATGAGTTGATGGGAACTGAGAGAATAGCATGCAGGGAAAATGAATGCAGTGGGAGTGCTCTGAGCTAGCATAGACTCCATCGGCCAAAATAATCTCTTTTTGGGATCATTTGGCCATTGCATACTGTTTAAACTAAGCATCATTCATAATCTGACTGTCACTCAGTTCCCTTTACAACCATGAACTCTGCTAAGATTGTTCTCACTACGTCATGTAGTAAATTCCACTGGCTTTGAAAGAGGGAGTTCATGAAGAAAGGATAATATGAGAGAATGGGGTGGGGCTGGAAAGCAGTTGGTTGGAACAGCAACCGATATTGAATATGGGCAAGAACATGTTTTTTTTGTTTGTGTGGGAATGTGTGGTCAGAATGTATCTTGTCTTGTTTCTAGGTATGTATTCTGCGTAAATTCATAAGAACTAAGAAAACGAAGCAGAAGTTCATTACCAAGACCTCCAGCTATTCAATAAGATCATAACTGATTCAATCTTGGCCACACTCACCCCAAACCTCTTGCTCCCCTGCGGTTTAAATTATATTAAATGGCACCATTTCCGCATCTCTCTGGGGTAGAGAACGTCAAAGATTCCCAACCCGATAGCGGAGCCAGGTCTCCAGTTATCCTGCAATCTCTTGCCATAGCTCCACATCATCATTCTGTCAAGCCAACGTGGTAGCTGCTATGTAAAAGCCACTTGTTAAATACAAAAGGTACATACATTGTTACCAGAACTCCACAGAATGTTAGGCTTCCAACAAATACATTTTCATTAAGTATTGAATGTTGATTTGTATGTTTTTATTGTAATTATAAAATTCAGTAGTTTTGTACAATGATTAAAGTCCCAAAAGAGAGAGATAGTACTTGGATAATGCGAATCACGTAGGCTGAGCTTGTGCTTTAACTGCTCAAAGCCTCGACTGTTTGAGGCTCCCTTGCAGGGCTTGAGTAATCCCACGGTCGCCGGTTTTCTGTATAGCCATAAATTCTACGCAGTGCCACCCGTGCTGCCTCTTCTTCAGCTGCCAACACCGTTTCACCGGGTCCTTCTGCGATTAGCTGCTTATCGCTGCAACAAGATATTGAAAACTTGTTAAAACTAACAATTCACCAGCACGTTGACATTTCCAGTAATACATGCTACATGCAGGTGTTACTTTTTAGTTTAGTTTAGAGATACAATGTGGAAACAAACCCTTTGCCCCCCCGAGCTCGCGCCAACCAGCGATCCCCGCACATTAACATTATCCTACACGCACACTAGGGACAATTTATAATTCTATCAAACCAGTTAACCTACAATCTTGTATGTCTTTGGAGTGTGGGAAGAAACCGGAACTCCCGGGGAAAACCCATGCGGTCACAGGAAGAACGTAAAGACAAGCACCCATAGTCAGGATCGAACCCTAGTCTCCCTGCACCACCAGTCTGCCCTATAATGCAGAATCAAGGAACTGCAGATGTTGGTTTAAAACAAAAGGAACAACACGCTAGAGTAATTCAACGGGTCAGGCAGCATCTCCGGAAAAGATGGATAGTGACGTTTGTGGTCAGGAAACCTTCTTCAATCTGAAGAATGGTCCCAATCCGCTGAGTTACTCCAGCACATTATCTTGCCAATTGTCTTTTTCCAGTGTCATAATAACTTGACAATTGGCAAGATTTTTCTCATTTGGAAGTTGAACTTAGCATTCAAACAGCAGTTTCAAAAAGCACTCAACGTATCACTTCACGCAAGTCAGGCAATGGGAAATAAAAATCTGGGTACTCAGGCAAGTTGAACAAAACTACCGAAAGAAAGTGCAAAAATGGAAAGTTCAGAGTATCTTCATTTTGGACTGACTCTTATTTTGTATGAAATTAACAATTCTAGAAATGTGTGATGCAGGATTTTGTCAGGTTAAGACATTCTTCCAATGTGTGTGTGAGTGTGTGTGCGCGCACTTTTAGGAATTAGTATCTTTCCTCTGACTATTATAATATAGTAGTAACTTTGTCCACCCATTGTTTTTTTATCCATTTTGTGCACTTTCTTAATTTTCTATCAGTCAGTTGCTTTTCTTTCCATTTCCAATAACAGCAAATTGTGGTTGTCACTATTCAATTATCACAAAACATTAATTGTGCCTTTGCCACTTTACAGTTAACTCTAAACCTTTTATAGACAGGAGCACAGTGTTTACTGATGATTTCAGAGGAACAGCTCCCTTAAGAACTCCCGAGAAAGAAAACACCCCAGTGTTTGAACTGAGAGGTGTCTCTAGTACAACAACCGTCTCCGCAGGCTCTCAAAATTACTAATGATCAATAGCCACCAGCATTGCATTTTAGGCCACAGTATTTGCCACATACGGGATGAATGGCAAGAAATCACAAGGCTGATATCAACTATTTACTTTTTTAATAAAGCAGCATCTGTGGTTCTTTGTTTCTTCACGGTGGCGCAGAGGTAGAGCTGCTGCCTTACAGAGCCAGAGACCCGGGTTTGATCCTCACTACGGCTGTCTGTATGGAGTTTGTACGTTCTCCCTGTGACCTTGTGGGTTTTTTCCAGTTGCTCTGGTGTCCTCCCGCCACCCAAAGGTGTGTAGGTTTGTAAGTTAATTGGCTTTCGCAAATTTTCCCTGGCGTGTAGGATAGTGCTAGTGTACGCTGGTGAGCGTGGTCTCGGTGGGCCGAGGGGCATGTTTCCACGCTGCATCTCTAAGCTAAACTGTATCAGGAAGCTGCAGAATGCAGCCACGTTCAACTTAAATTGGCCATTTATCACCCTGAATGTTTATTGCCATTGGGTCTAGTTTTCATTAAGACAAAAGGAGACTTAGTGGAGCACAGGCACTGAGAGAAGAGAATGACCCGTCTAAGAGAATGGCCTGTTTCTGTGCAATACATTCGATGTGATGGAATCCAAAATCGGAAAACTCCTCACCAAGAGAGGTGGGATAACAACACCAAAAACTCACTCTACCTCCACTAAACAAATTATCCCTCAACCAATAGACACAAGGAATTGCAGATGATGGTTTACACAAAAGGACACAAGGTCTTGAAATAACTCAGAGGGTCAGGCAGCATCTCTGGAGAACATGGATAGGTGATGTTTTGGGTCTGGACCCTTCATCAGACTCTGAAGAATGGTCCCGACGTGAAATGTTACCTATCCTTTTCTCCAGAGGTGTTGCCTGACCCGCTGAGTGTCCTTTTTTTATTCCACAACAAACTGGCCTGTCTTCCCTCCTTCCAATTGATCAGGAACTTAGGAACAGGACTATTCGCACAAAAGGATGATTCATCATCCAGCGAGATCTTCACCCATATTTCACCACAACCGCCTTCCTCTATTCAGCTAACATCAAATTCCTCTATTGTATTCTGTAACAGTATCCAAACTTTTCAATAACTCTTCAGCGACGTATTGTCAGCATTTTAGTTTTCAGTACATTCTTTCTGTTGGCAGGAAAGAACATATGCACATATTATATGGAATAACACAATATCATGTGTTTATTATATGTTATAGGTTGCAGGTCCTGTAACATTGACCAATGTTCTGCCTGTACCTGTACAGTCCAACAAAATATATTGGAAGCACGGTGCCAGATCCTGACTGCCTGGTCAGTCTGGGCTCAGGAAGCGACACATTCCTCTTCTTCAGTTCTTCCACTAAAAGTCCCATGGGATTAATGACACTCCACATTTCAAACAGATCTTTGCCAATAAGTTGAGTAATTAGGAAATCCTAGAAGAAACCAATAAGTACATTTAGTAGAAAAAAAGAAACTACAGATGATGGCTTACAAAAAACGACACAATGTGCCAGAGTAATTCAGCCGGTCAGGCACCATCTCTGGAGAATATGAATAGGTGACATTTTGGGTCAGAGTCTGAAGAAGGGGCACGACCCGAAACATCACTTATTCATGTTCTCCAGAGATGCTGCCTGACCCGCTGAGATACTCCAGTAATAAGTACATTTCTTTAGAATCAAGTAAACTATTCAAAAGTGAAACCAGATTAAAATAACCAGTTCTTATCAGGGTAGCATAGTGGTGCAATAATTAATCCCGCAGTCTTGTGGATTCATAGATGTAGATTTGATCATGACCAACAGAGCTGTGTCTGTGCAGCCTGCGTTGGTTACTGCCAGGTGCTTCAGGTTCCTCTCAAGATCCTGTAGATACTCTGATAAGGAAATTACCCCATGGCGTGAGTTGGTGGCACAGCAAGCAAAGGTGAATTGACGGGCATGAGAGTGAATACGTTGCAGAGAGGGGATGGGACTGATAGAATTATTTTACAGGAAGCCTGCAAGGATCCGACAGGTTGAATGACCTCCTTTATTTCATAATAAGTAAGTGAATGAGCTGCGGACGATTCCAGTTGTCTAATACCATGCTTTTGACATGACTGTTAACAAACAGCAACCACTATCAGTGCCTGGTGAAAGATTACAACAGAGCTTGTTGAGCCAGATGCAAAAGAAGCAACTAGCGTGATAGATTTGCACAAAAAGCTGGAGTGACTCAGTGGGTCAGGCAGCATCTGTGGAGGGAATGGATAAGAGGCACCCCGATCCTTGTTCAGACTGATGGTAGTAGGGGTGATGAGGTTGGGAAACAAGTGGCCACGGTCCAAAGCCTGGCTGGACAAATATTTGCATGCTGATCCGATGCAGGTTGGGAAGCATTAGCTGTCTTCTTAGTTTCTTTTCTGCGTTAATCTTTTGTTACTCTCTATAAATACAATCCCGATAGTAAAGCACCATCTTACCCGGATAAATAAGTTGGCTTTTTCAGTTCCATTACTCTCAATCAAAGCTCCGACAACGGCAAAGAAGGTAGTTTGTAAAATCTCCTGTGGCACAGGGAACTCTGCACTTAATGTCAAGTCTTCTACAGCCAAGTTCCTAGCAACATGACACACAACCTGTGGGCCTGAAACATAACTAATAAGGGCCTCTATACCATCATCAGGCAAGTTTGGATGGGCATGACTAAAACAGTCCTGGAGATAAGCAGTGACAAACAATGAACCTTTCTCCGATAAATCCTGATTGTCCTTCAGATTTAATTTGATGCTTTCTTTGTCAAGTTTAAGATCTTGCCGGCGTGATTCCTCAGCGGTAATGTAACAGTGATTAATGAAGGCGGTTTTGAGAAGTTCCAGGTTGAAATTCTCTTGCAGACGATGACCAAAGGCCTCTACTTCAGCATGATACTCCCAGTTTGGCTGCTGCGATCTAAAACAAAAAAATACTTTAAAACTCAGTTCAATGGATCATTGTATCCTATTACAAATCAGCCATATTTGATAAGTTGTATTGAAAGCACCTTTATTCAATATTGTACTTGTGCAATTGATCTAAAATGATAAATGATAAAATTAAGATTTTTGTCATTATCAATGCTCTAGAAACATAGAAAATAGGTGCAGGAGGAGGCCATATGGCCCTTCGAGCCACTACCGCCATTCATTGTGATCATAGCTGATCATCCACAATCAGCAACCTGCCTTCTCCCCATATCCCTTGATTCCACTAGCCCCGAGAGCTCTATCTAACTCTATTTTGAATTTATCCAGTGAATTGACCTCCACCACCTTCCACAAATTCACAACTCTCTGGGTGAATAAGTTTCTTCTCACCTCAGTTTTAAATGACCTCCCCTTTATTCTTAGACTGTGGCCCCAGGTTCTGGACTCCCCCAACACTGGGAACATTTTTCCTGCATCTAAATAGCTTGTCCAGTCCTTTTATAATTTTATACGTCACTACAAGATCCACTCTCATCCTTCTAAACTCCAGTGAAAACAAGCCCAGTCTTTCCAATCTTTCCTCATATGACAGTCCCTCCATTCCAGGGATTAACCTCGTGAACCTGCACTGCTACAAAAGCAAGGACGTCCTTCCTCAAATTAGGAGACCAAAACTGCACACAATACTCCAGATGTGGTCTCACCAGGGCCCTATAGAACTGCAGAAGGACCTCTTTGCTCCTATACTCAAATCCACTCGTTATGAAGGCCAACATGCCATTAGCTTTCTTCACTTCCTGCTGCACCTGCACGCTTACTTTCAGTGACTGGTGTACAAGGACACCCAGGTCTCGTTGCACTTCCCCATTACCTAATCTGATACCATTAAGATAATAATCTGCATTTTGTTTTTGGTCACTACCTCCAAGCGGTTCCTTTTCCTTGAGTTCCCTTATTAAATCTGGTTCATTGGACAACACTAAATCCAGAATTACCTTCTCTCTGGTAGGCTCAAGTACAAGCTGCTCTAAGAATCCATCTCGGAGGCACTCTACAAACTCCCTTTCATGGGGTCCAGAACCAACCTGATTTTCCCAGTCTATCTGCATATTGAAATCTCCTATAACCACAGTGGCATTACCTTTGTTCCATGCGGGCTGCTGTTTGGGGGTCTGTAGATAACTCTCATTAGTATCTTACCTTTACAATTCCTCAACTCTATCCAGTGACTCTACATCGTCAGTCCCTGTCACGCCTCGCAAGGGACTGAATTTCAACCCTCACCAACAGAGCTACCCCACCTCCTCTGCCCTCCAGCCTGTCCTTTCTATAGGACGTATAACCCTTAATATTCAGTTCCCAGTCCTGATCCTTCAGCATCCACGTCTCTGTAATCCCCACAATATCAGATCTACCAATCTCTAACTGAGCCTCAAGCTCATACACATTACTTCTTATACTTTGCACATTAATATATGGTACTTTTAGTCCTTTGCTCATCTCACCTTTCACATCGATTCCTATTACTCTTGGCCATTCTCTCCTATTCCTCTGTGAACTTTCTGTCCCATTAATTCTGGGGTCTTCCTTAACTTTTCCTATACTCTCCTATTTGAACCCCCCCCCCCCCCTCCCCCCCACTATTCAATTTAAAACCACCCATGTAGCAGTGGCAAACCTGCCTGCCAGAATGCTGGTTCCCTGCTTGTTGAGGTGCAACCTATCCATTTTGTACAATCCCCCCTGTTTTCAATTCACTCAAGATACCCCCGGTGTCTGTTCTCATGATTTTCTTCTTTGTTCTCTGATAACTTTAGTCTCCATTTGGCACTTACATTCCTCAAGCAAACCAGGAACGTGACATCAGAACGACAACTCACCACTCCATAGTACAACATATCAGATAGTGTTAGTGCATCACCATTGGTACATCATTGCAGGTGGTTCAAGTCCACCATGTCTCTGTGGTACAATATGTTCTCCTACTTTGGTGTGGCAGAGTTGTTACCTTACACTGTACCCTTGTCATTCCTCGGCTGTGCCCTTCTCACCCCTCCACTGCACCACCTCTCCCCACTTTACCCCAATTGCTCCTCTATTGTACTACTTTGCCCCACCACTGTACCCTCGTCATTCCTCTACAGTGCCCACCTCACCCCTCCACTGTGCCCCCTTGCCCCTCCACTGGACCAACGCCCCTCCACCATATCCGCGTCATCCCCACTATACCCACCCTTCCCCCACTGTACCCCCTCCAGTACCTTCACCCCCACTGCCCCCCCTCTCCAGTATCTTCACTCCCACTGCCCCCCTCCACTGTAACTTTGTTTCACACCTCCACCCCCACTGTGCCCCCTCCATTCTACCTTCACCCCCACTGCCCCATCCCCACTGTCCCTTCACCCCCACTGTCCCCCTCCACTGTACCTGCACCCCACTGTCCCATCCACTGTACCTGCACCCCCACTGTCCCCGTCTACTGTACCTTCACCCGTCCCCCCTCCACTGTACCTGCACCCCTTCGCCCCTACTGTCCCCCCTCCACTGTATCACCCCCACTGTTCCCCCTCCACTATCCCTTCACCCCCACTGTCCCCCCTCCACTGTACCTGCACCCCTCCATTGTTCTGCACCCCCACTGTCCCCCTCCACTGTACCTGCACCCCCACTGTTCTGCACCCCCACTTCCCCCCTCCACTGTACCTGCACCCCTTCACTATCCCCTCTCCACTGTACCTGTCCTCCTCCACTGTTCTGCACCCCTCCACTGTACCGGCACCCCCACTGTCCCCTCTCCACTGTCCCCCCTCCACTGTACCTGCACCCCTCCACTGTTCTGCACCCCCACTGTACCTGCACCCCCTCCACTGTACCTGCACCCCTCCACCATCCCCTCTCCACTGTACCTGTCCCCCTCCACTGTTCTGCACCCCTCCACCATCCCCTCTCCACTGTTCTGCACCCCTCCCTCTCCACTGTACCTGCACCCCTCCACTGTACCTGTCCCCCCACTGTACCCGCCACGCGGGGCAGGGCCTGGCGAGCCGTTGACCCGGGTAACCAGGGCCGGCGTCTCACTCATACTCACCGAGGTTTGGGCGGTGCAGGTCCTTCTAGTTTCTTGACCCTTTCCATCAGCATCATGTAGGACCTCATCCATCGCTTCTTCTCCCTTGTCTGGGTGATGAGGACGGCCCGCCTGACAGCGAGCGCTTGTCGAATGGCGCCGAGGAGGTTGCGGCGTCCGAGCAGCGACGCCATTGCACACCGCGCCTGCGCAGACACCCGCGGGCCGACCTCCGGAACAGCGCATGCGTACTCGGTGGGCCAACCTCGCGCATGCGCATTTGAAAATTCCCACTCACTACTGGAGACACTGCAGATGCTGCAATCCTGAGAAAAAAATAAAATGCTTGGGGAATTCAGTAGGTCAGGCAGCATCTGTGGAGTGACTGGACTGGCGGCGTTTCAGGCTTCAGTCTGAGTTCCTCTAGCACTGTATTTTCTTCTCAATAGTTCACAGGAGCCTTTGAGTTCTCGGAATAGATTTCTGCCATTTGGCCCATCAAGTCTACTGTACCCCGTACTGTAGGTCATGGCTGATCTATCTTTCCCTCTCAAGCTCATTCTCCTGCCTCCTCTTTATAACCCCCGACACCTCTACTAAGGAAGAAAGATTCCCCGGTTATTATCGCAGAGGATCGATGAACAGGTTCAGAGCAAAAAAAGAGAAACAGCAAATGCTTCAAGTGAATTACCGCTCATCAGAATAACAGTATTTCTCCATCCTTTAAATCAATAGATCTGTACAACCTAACATGCCTTAAAAAAGTCTTCATGCAAACTTACTTTTAAATGGCATCATAATGTAGGAAGAGCAATCCCAAGATGCACCAAAATTAGACAGCCAGACAAGACATTAGAACCACTAACATGGTGGTTGGAGTTGGGATTTTAAATTAATTTTAAATGATTGTAGGATTAAAAGGCAGATCAGTGGATGGTATATCTGTTGATGGGAGGGAAAATATTGTGAAACAGCCATAGATCACTGTTAATGCATTATATATTTTCAGGAAGTGCCAGACAGGTTAAGCAGCATCTATCAGTGGAATGAATGTCAGGTCGATGAGCTTTCACCAGAACTTGGAGAAGACAGGAAGGCGCAGAGGCTGCTGACTCTAAAGTTCACACAAGCTTTTCTTCTTCTAAGGGTGCTGTCTGTACAGAGTTTGTACATTCTCCCTGTGACCACGAGTGTTTTCTCCGGGTGCTCCCGCTTCCTCCCACATTCCAAAGAAGTGCAGGTTTGCAGGTTAATTGGCTTCTGTAAATTGACCCTATTGCATAGGATAATATAGGTGATCATTGGTCGGCACAGACCCGGTAGGCCAAAGGACCTTGCTTCCAACTGTATCTCTAACCTAAAGACAAGATGGTATTTATTAATCAGCCTCAAATGCAGATTATGAGCTGCTGGACTTGTTGGCTATATTAGACTATATTCATCACATTCACATGGATCTGAATAGTCACACGCAACATTACCATTTCTACCATACCTTTAATATATTTTGGGGCATTATTTAACAAGTCTCAAGCATGTGGGATAGGTTTCTTTCTTTTAACAATGCTAGTAATACTGTGCAGTTTAACCACTCAGTGTAACCTCTTCTTTTATTTTAAATTTTCAAATTGCCACAGGAGATCCGAATTCATACTTTCTGGAGTACAGATTCAGGCCTCTGACTTTCTAAGCCTGTAAATATGTCTTAGTTTGGGCAACAAATATAACAGGTAAACTATACAAAAAAATTTAATTGTCACTCAATCAACGTGGGGGAAAAACCACAATACTCAAATTTAATTTTCTTTACAGCCACATTGTGTGTAGTCAAATATATATACACACACAGTTGTACTTCAGATAATCCTGTGCAAGCGTGTTCACATAAAAAGTCACAATAGGGAAAAAAATTGCCACATAAATGATTTACACTATGTAAATCTAGTACATTCTTTTCAATATATTTGCATTCAATGCCCCTTCAATAAATGCCTTCAACACAAGGTCAAAACGGTAAATTTGTACATCAGCAGGTCAAAATCAAAAAGATACACTGTAAACATTTGTTTGATCCGAACATTAATGGAATATTTTAGGTAAAGGCTACACAATGACTGTTTTCTTTCACCATTCATAGTAAATATATTCCTGCTTTCCACCCAAGTCAGAAGAATTTTTGGGGCGATATTACTGCAGTTATAGTAATTGATCAAAAGTCAGTCATATTTTTAAATGACAACTGCCATACATGGTAACATTCAAATTTAAAAACTCATTAATGTGGTATATATATTTTTGATGAACGCAAAAGATTTGACTTGGCCCACATTATTCCATTCAAAATCAATGCAAAAAAATATATGAAGGACCCATAACCAGAAAGTCTACTTCATTTCACAATGAAGAAAAATACAATTCTCGACATTGACATGTACAGCTCCCAAAATCTTTAAATATAATCTGTCAGATTTTTTTTTAAATGGACTTTGTTCCTGTGCTGTTCTGTAATGTTCCCCTGGATCTACTGTCACTCACACATCAGGTTCAGTAACATGTTTAAAAACTCCTGGAAGCTACACATTCCCTAATTACTGACATGCAAAATGAGTTTTAATAAAGTAAGATAATAAATATTTAAATTTGAGGCAACAATAGATTCTTTCGCCCACATGATTCCTTTCCCCGTGTTATATGGAGTGAGCAATCAGTGTAAGAACCTGGAGAAAGTCTATCTTGGTGCAGAAGAGGCAAAAGCCTTTGTGGCAGCAACTGTTTTTGAGAAAACTGTTGTTCATTTAGCAAAATATCTGATATATACAGTGCTCGCTCAGCGTCGGAGCCAGAGCCAGCTATTGATCAGCCAGAACCCGACAGTTACTGAGTACACAATGATTTCCCGGCGAGTACGTTCTCTGTTTTCTTCCTCAAGAAGTTGGAGCCGACGATTCAGTTTAATTATCTGACAGAAAAAAGAGTAGAAAAAATTAACATTGGGGAGAAATATTCCAAACATTCCTGTGTGATGCAGGTTAAAACAAGAGTTTGCGTTGTATTTTTACCCCAAGAAGATATTTTTAATAAATTGGGAGTGATAGGATATAGTAGTAGCAAAAGCATTATTTATTTTTCTTCCTTTGCCTCAAAAATAAACTTGGATTTATACAAACTTCTTTAAAAGAGCAAAATATCTCAAAAGACTGCATAGGCATGCTATTAAATAATATCTTATATTGAACCTCAATGGACGTTAAGTCAATTGACCAAAAGCTTAATCAAAATGATAGCCTTAAATGAGTAAAGAATTCGCAGAGGCAATTCCAGAGCTGTGTCTTGGTAGCCAAACTTGCAGGTGATCACGTGATACAAACTGGAAAATGCACGTATTGTCAGAGTTTTATGGCTTGTGATGAT
The DNA here is from genome assembly GCF_053455715.1 of Rhinoraja longicauda. NCBI lineage: Eukaryota > Metazoa > Chordata > Chondrichthyes > Rajiformes > Arhynchobatidae > Rhinoraja > Rhinoraja longicauda. The sequence goes on along the minus strand of NC_135965.1, from coordinate 12,266,151 downwards.
CACAGATATTAAGACAGATGAGGCCATGCAGGAAATCGAAAACAAGGATGAGAATTTAAAAATTGAAAGGATTGTTTACAGAGAGCCAGTGTAGGTCAGCTGATAGGTGAATAGGTCTTGGCAGTTGGTATGTGGTGGCCTGAAGCTTATGGAGGGTAGAATGAGGGAAAGATGGTTGGGAACATGATGGAACAATCAAATCTGGGTATGAATGAGAAAATGAGAGCCAGGGACGCATTTGTGGGTGGAAATAGGCAGTCATAGTAATGGAGTGTAGACATCAAGTGAAAAACCCTCAACTTGAAGTCAAATATGGTGCAAGTTTGTGAAGAGTCTGCTTTATTTACAGATGTGTGATGATGAAAGGGAATGGTTTCTGGGACCAAAGATATTCACAGCATCAAGCAGTTATCAATGATGCTCCTCAAATAACCTGTCAGTATCCATACCTCCATATAAACATAGCACAAAAAGTAAGGAAATTTGTGTTTGGTAGATTATTTCTTTGTTGTAACAATGCTTCTTGGCAATAAATCTTATACCGTTGGAAAGCCTGTTTATTTCCCTTTTAAATTGTGCCACATTTGTAAGGAACATGCATTTGTGGGATGAGCAGCAGAGCCGAGTATGTGGGTTGCGCCCATGAAAAATCTGCCAAATCTTCTCTGCCAATGCCAAACAGCTTATTCTGCAATTCACTCTTGTTCGGTGTTGTTTGGTGGATTGGATGATTGAAGTCTGAAGACATTGGCAATTTAACAATTTATTCATTTAATAAACAGGAGCCTCAGTAGCGTGTGGAAGAACCATACACAGCCACAACAGCCTGGCACCTCCTCCTCATGCTGGTCACCAGCCTGGTCACACACTGTTGTGGGATGGCATCCCATTCTTCAACCAGCATTTGTCGCAAGTCAGCCAACGTGGTTGTGTTGGTCACTCTGGCACGAACAGCACGCCCAAGCTGATCCCACAAGTGTTCAATGGGGTTGAGGTCAGGACTGCTGGCAGGCCATTCCATCCTCTCCATTCCCAAATTCTGGAGGTAGTCTCTGAGAAACCCTGCTCTGTGGGGGCGAGCATTGTCATCTTGGAGGATAGAGTTCGGTCCCAGACTGTGGAGATATGGGATTGCCACTGGTTGCAGAATCTCATCTCGATATCTCTGCATTGAGATTGCCTCCAATGATGACAAGCCTCGTTTTTCCAGTGAGGGAGATGCCGCCCCACACCATCACACCGCCTCCACCAAAAGATGTTACTCTATCGGTGCAGCAATCAGCATAGCGTTCTCCACGTCTTCTCCACACTTTGACCCTATGATCCAACTGCCGTAGGCAGAATCTGGACTCATCGCTGAACATAACATTCCTCCACATGTTCAGGTTCCAGTGCACGTGTTGCCGACACCTGCGCAAACGGGCCTGACGGTGAAGGGCAGTCATGGCAGGCCTCCTGGCAGCCCTATGAGACCGGAGATCGGCTGCGTGCAGTCTGTTCCGAATTGTCTGGGCAGAGAGCCGTCGGCCATATCGTGCTGCAAACCTTGGCTGCAAATCTGTAGAAGACAGCCTACGGTTCCTAAGTACTGACAGGGTGAGGAAACGGTCTTCTTCGGGTGTCGTCTTCTTGGGACGCCCACTTCGCGGCCTGTCTCTGACATCCCCCGTTATATGGAACTGGGCCTTCACTTTGGAGATGGTACTTGGGCTCACTCCAAATAATGCCGCAACTTGGTTTTTCGGAACACCAGCTTGAAGTTGCCCTATCGCACGGGCCCTATCTAGATCAGTCAAACGTGGCATGCCGATTCTTGGAGCAGACATCTACTGACCACTGTAGCAGGGCCCATGCTCACAGATGCTGCCAATCAGGTGCCAATCAGGCACCCGATTGTCAGCACCTGGGGGTACCAGAAGCTCAAAACAAGAGTCAATAGCAACAGCAGAATAAGCTGTTTGGCATTGGCAGAGATTTGGCAAATTTTTCATGGGCGCAACCCATATACTCAGCTCTGCTGCTCATCCCACAAATGCATGTTCCTTACAAATGTGGCACCATTTAAAAGGGAAATAAACAGGCTTTCCAACGGTATAAGATTTATTGCCAAGAAGCATTGTTACAACAAAGAAATAATCTACCAAACACAAATTTCCTTACTTTTTGTGCTATGTTTACATCTATTCAATGACACCAGGATTTAGAAATTAATTTAGTTTGGTACCTGTCTTCGTAAGGAAATGGAATCCACAAGTGCCACATCATCTTGTGTTCCTTCCAATGTAGGATCACAACTGGAAAGGCTATACCTTCAGACAAAAAGAGATTATCTTTACATTCATATTAACATTTAGTTTTATTCAGCTTTATCAAAAAAGAAATATCTGCAAATGGTGAAATTGTTTCATATCAAAACAGTTATTATTTATTATTTGCCATCTATTCTGGATTCATTTCTAGTCCCCAAACACCATCAGCATGTCTCCAGCCCCACATGTTAACGTTCTTGGCCACTGCTGCAGCACCATCAAGTATACTGATCGCTCTATCCCTCGCCCTCACCTTGGCCAGTCCGATCATCAGACTGTTCTGCTCCTTTTAGCTTACAGACAGAATGAAGTGCGAGACACCAATGAAAATAGTAATACACAATTGGAAAATAGTAATACACCATTGGAAGCAGAGTTCTCTGGACACCCTTGAGTCAGGGGACTGGATTACAGTTCATCCAGCTAAATGAGTATGCCACAGTTGTTACTGATTTCATCAAGAAAAGCATTGATGACTGTGTTCTGACAGACAATTAGGGTTTATCCGAACAAAAAAACCCCACGATTTACACTCTGCAGAAGTCCAGATGCAGGGATTCAAAAACGGTGCTCCTGTAGAAGGCCAAGTATGATCTCCACAAAGCTACCACAGAAATTCCAAAATATGCTGCAGGCTCAATTCAATCAAGCAGATGCCAGGTGACCGTGGTCGGAGCTGAATACAATGGGAGGGTGGGGCTCTTTGGCAACAGTACATTTTTAACCGCAGGCTCATTGCCTTCTTCGCCTGTTTTGAACACAGGCATGTGAGTGAGGTAAAAAAAAGAGGAAACGAGCCGAGTGCTTGCGTGAGGCATACAGCGGAGGTAATAAAATCGGATTTTTTTGAAAATGTACACACAAAATTACCAGTTTCAAGCGTCTTTCAAAGTTAAAATGAACATTACAAAATAATGTGAATATGTCACTGTATACTAATAACGTTTAAGTAAATTTGCACATTAATTGATAATCAGCCCAAAAAGGTGGTAATTGGCTTTTCTGCTGTGTTTTATATTTTAACCCCGTCTTAATTAATTTAGTTATTTAATCTTCCACTTAAATGTAATATTTACTCATTACAGTTCCATCACTAATTTTATGGCACTCTTAGTTCCAGAGCTTGGCTGGTTTATCCAGCCAGCCAAGGAAGCCGGCTATGGGGATAGATTTGCTGTCTTCAGCTGGGCTGGCGTTCCAGAGTCCCGGCTGCAAATTCAACCCATTGATCGGCCACGGCAGTACCGATGAGGTCGAGATTGGCTGCCTTGCACAGCCTAGGTGCCACATTTTCGGGGAGACTTCCAGGGCACGGGGGATTTCTTGTGGAACCCTAGTGTTCATTACAAGTCTATACATCATTTCTTTTCTTTTTTTTTCCAATCCGATTTCTCCATTGGTAAATACGATTTTGGCAAAGTGAAAAACGCAGAAATCATGCAAAAAGCACGGAAAATTGATTTAAAAAACGTGGAAATCCGCGGAAAATTCACATGCCTGTGAACAGGCAAACGATGTGCTATCTAGGCACATCCCTCACTCGCTCTGTCCCATGTTGAACTGTTTGCGTGCTACTGTATGTTTCATTTTTTTCCTTAGTACCTAATCAGATGTACAGCACTTTGGTCAACGTGGGTTGTTTTTAAATGTGCTATACAAATAAAATTGACTTGACTTGAAGTCTGATCTGCTTTCACAACGATAAATTCTTGGAAAGCGGCTGGCCCACAGGGAGTCCCTGGACATGTTCTGAAAACGGCATCAATCAAATGGCCATAGTCTTTGTTGACATTGTCAATCTCTCACTTTAGCAGTCCAGTGTCCCCATCTGCTTCAAGAAAACCCCCGACATTCCAGTCCCCAAGAAAAGTGAAGTGACTGGTCTCAAAGACTACTGCTGGTAGTTCAAACATCAACCATAATGAAGTGCTTTGCAAGCTTGGTACTAATCCACATCTGTGCCAGTACAATCCCAGACAATCTAGATCCTCTGCAAATTGTGCACGGGAAAAATAGGTCTATGTGGACGCCATTTCTCTTGCACCACATTCAGGTCTGGATCACCTTGACTATTAGAACACATGTCAGAATCCTATTCATTGACTGCAGCTCAGGCTTCAAAAACCATAATACCAAATAAGCTCATCCCTAAACCACTGGGCTTTGGCCTTGTAGCCTCCATTGGCAATTGGCTTCTGGACCTTAAGCAACAGACGTCAATAGGTTAGAATTGGTCATAATATTCCCTCCACCCTGACCCTCAATATTGGTCCACCTCAGGGTTATGTGCTTTGTCCCTTGCATGTTCACGGCGATTCTCAAATTTATACAGATGCAGTATGAAAAGCATTCTGATAGGAAGCATCTCATCCTGGTAAGACAAGTGCTCTGCTCCTTTGCCTGAACCCGCGGAGAGTGGCGAAAACGGTCCAGTCCTTCACAGGGAACACTTGCTTCGATCCAATCTCTCTTCATAGTATATTGCAGCAGCAAGGCCGGAACTATCAAGGGTGCCCACTACCCTGGTCATACTCGTTTTTCTCGTCTAGCCTCTACGAGAAGATTCAGGAGGTTGAAAGCATGAATGCCTCAGATAAGAACAGCTTCTCCTCCACTGTTAACCAACAGAACCAAACATCTCTTTCACACCCCATTCCCAGAGGTGCTGCAACAACTCAAGCTAACTTGGTTAGTATTTTATTGTCCAAGGACCCAAGGACATTATTGTATTTTAATATTGCTTTGCGCCATTTGGATTTTGCACTACAATCTTGCACTATTCTGCCGTTTGGCACTCATGACTGTATTTATTGTTGTATTTATCGTTACTCTAAATATTCTGTTTACTGTGAACTTCACACGAAGTATGAATTTCATTGTCTCTTGTATGAGAATAAACTGACCTGATCTAGTTGAAGTGTGTTGCCCCAAGTAGAATTAAATATGCGAATGGAGGATGTGAATAGTGCTCTTGAGTATGAGAATAAAACATCTATTATTTAGTAAACAAACAATCAGACGGTTGCCAAATTAATAAGCTGTTTATATTCTGAACCTCGGGAAGATGATAGATGCACGGAGTCTCTTGCCCACAGTAGGTGAATCAAGGACCCAAGGACATAGGTTAAGGTGAAGGGGAAAAGATTTAATAAGAATCTGAGAGGTATCTTTTTCACACAAAGGGTGGTGGGTGTATGGAACAAGCTGCCAGAGGAGGACGTTGAGGCAGGGACTATCCCAACATTTAAGAAACAGATAGATAGGTACATGGATAGGACAGGTTTGGAGGGATATGAACCAAACACGGGCAGGTGGGACATTTTTGGCCGGTGTCGGCAAGTTGGGCCGAAGGGCTTGTTTCCACACTGTAACGACCTAAGATATGCAAGAACTCTATTCAGTAGAAATAGGCTAGAAACTACCTGGTGTTTACCCTCCCTTAGCAACTGAACTCAAAATGCAACTATCAACTTAATCTTAGTAAATTCGGCATGCCTGATTAATTGGCATTTCCATTTCCACAATAATTTTTTTGTGAAACCTGTTGCAAACAAAATTACATAAACCTTGACCAACCCACATTTACATCCATTCTTCCTACAGATATTTCAGAAAGAATATTAATACTTAATTGCTTCTCCCTTCAACACCAATAGATTTGAACATCACTTTACACACATCATAATCTAGACACTCAACCGATAAATGAGAACATGGTAAAATAATTTGCATCTTTCATTTTACAAAAAATAAAAGCAGGCAGCCTCATGCAATGTACTTGCATACATTGCAATCAGACCAGGTTTTGGTTCTAGCAAACACAATAAGCAAGGCATGTTACAGTCTATTATTGAAGTTGCTCCTATTTCCTACTATTCAGATGGCTTAAAATTTCAAAGTTGCTGATAAATTAATTATTTTTCCTCAATAAATTATTAGTTGTATGAATAATGACAAGTAGGAACTGCCTTCACTGTGATCACTAAACAAAACAGAAAACAAAATGAATCAACAAAGAATTTAGTGTACAAAAAGCAAAAGCGACTAATTTTCACTCTGGTCGCAAATTTCTACGTTCCATTGCTGACTTTTCTCTATCATTTCCAGAGTTCACCGTCTTTATCTTTGGGCATAGGATAGTGACCAATTTCCATTACAAGCTCAGAGATGCCCACATCTACCTCAACTACATTTCCTCCCACTCTTTTTCCTGTAAGGAATCCATTCCATTCATTTGGTATCACTAGCTCTATTAAATCTGTTCTGATACTTTCCACATTGGTGCTTCTGATATGTCTTCTTCCTTCCTTAATCGAGGCTTTTCTCCCGCAACAGTTTACAGGGCTCTGAAATGCATCCAATCCATTTATTTCTGTTTCACTCTCCTCCTGCCCAAAACAAGGATGATTTCCCTTGTCAAACCCTTCCACCAGATTCAGAGACTTTATTCCTAGCTGTTATCAGGCAACTGAATCATTCTACCACAACCAGAGAGCAGTGTTGAACTACTATCTACCTCATTGGTGACCCTCGTACTTTCCTTGATTTGACTTTGCTGGCTTTACCTTGCACTAAACGTTATTCCCTTATCATGTATCTAAGCACTGTAAATGGCTCGATTGTAATCATGTATTGTCTTTCTGCTTACTGGATAGCACGCAAAAACCTTTCACTATACCTCGGTACACGTGGCAATAAACAAAACTGATCCTACTAACAATTAGAGAGCAGTCCTGAGCTACAATCTACAGTGCCCTTCATAATGTTTGGGACAAAGACCCATCATTTATTTATTTGCCTCTGTACTCCACAATTTGTGATTTGTCGTAGAAAAAATCACATGTGGTTAAAGTGCACATTGTCAGATTTTATGAAAGGCCATATTTATGCATTTTGATTTCATCATGGGGAAATTACAGCTGTCCCCCCCCCCCATTTCAGGGCACCACAATGTTTAGGACACGTGGCTTCAAGGCGTTTGTAATTGTTCAGGTGTGATTAATTGCCTCCTTAATGCAGGTATAAGAGAGTTCCCAGCACCTACTCTTTCCTCCAGTCTTTCCTTTGGAAACTTTTATTGCTGTTTATCAACACGAGGACCAAAGTACACGTGACAATAATAAACTGAACTAAACATTCCAAACAAATCGCTCTCTCCACTCCTCACTGGTTCACTCTTTCATTTTGACCCACACCCACTCCTCACACACTGCTAACCCATTTACCTTTCCCTTCTATCATCCAGGCATTCAAACATTCCACAAGAAGCTATGATTCACTTGTATTCCTTCCAATTTAATGTGCTGCGTGCACTGCTCATTACCTGGTCTACTGTGCAACAAAGAAGGCAAACAGATTTGAGATTCTCTTTGATCACTTTATTCTGCAAGGATGGTCCTGAGCTTTATGCTGCCTCCCCCCTCCCCCAACTTGTCTCAACTATTGAGTATTTCCAACTTTTCCCCTTTTCAGTGTAGATTTTAAATAATCTATCCTTCGACTGCTTGCATAACCTGTTGCAACAAGTTACTGATGAGAAACAGATTCCAAAATTGAGAAGGGAAAAGAATGTAGGGCTAATAGTGAAGGCTGCAAATGGTCATATTTACCTGGAAGTGTCAAGCAGAGGGTTAGATGAAGTAGCACAAGTTGACCCTCCACGAAGTATTGTTCTAGTTTCCAGGGGAAAAGAGACAATTAGGACAGATGAGAATATTCAGGACGTAGAATGGCTAAAAGACCAGGAATAGGTACACTTAAAAGAATAAAATAGACATTGACTTAGACAGGTCTCAGATTATTAAAAGATAATGATGCCTGTCATAACAAATGCAAGTAGCATTTATATAGAGCATTTAATATAGCAGAAAAAACTAGGAAAAGAAAGTCTTTACTACGTGATTAAGTTTTTACTATAGACCGTACAGCCTTAATGCCAGTTCCATCAAGCTTCCACAATACAGCCTTGTAAGAATATAATTCTTTGTGCTATCACTACAACTGGAATAACTGAATGAGATTACCTGTACAGCTTCCAAGTGTACGTCCAAAGATTCTGGGCTAAATCAATAGTGAAGCTATGGTGATTGCTTACTTCCATCTGACAATGACACTCGGCTGTATACAGCAAGGCTTCAAGACATGGTTGGAGATTCTACACTGTTGTGTCTTCATAAATACAGTCACATTAATGCTTTATCAAATGCTCTACAAATGCATAATACACAAGGCTAATCTTCAAAAAAACACACTAGGTCGGTGGGGTGGGGGTTGTTTGAGGAACTGAGAGTACACATTTTATATAAATAGTACATATTCAATATTCTTCAAAAATAATGAAATGATGCATATGAAACAAACTGTTGAAATGCACCAGAAAGCAATTTAATTTCTGTCTGTTAATGTCAATCATATCTTTTACTGTATTGATGGCAAGTACACCTCTCTCTCATAAGTTAAATCTATTTGCATTATTGTTTGCTTTCACATTTCTTCAGCTCATGTACAGAATTGGATTTTTGAAATACAGTGAGCTGCTTTGTTGTTTTATCATGATTTGGTTCACTAGCATAGGTGGACAGATAAAGTGGAGTTGGACTGTTTTGTTGCTGCTTGTTTGGAATATGAAACTCGAATCAATGGGGTATTGTAATAACCATGATAAAAATCTGTATTAAGATTTTCATACCCTAGAATTTTGCTGTGGACCACCCTATATGAGCTGCTTGTTGGCCAAACCATCTTAGTACAGCACACAACAAAAGCATATAAATCATCTGCAGTACCTTCTATGCTTAAATAAAAGTTACAACTTTGCTGACAAACATTGACACTGTCAGAATATTCCCTGCGACAAATGGAAAACATTGCATGTCTAGAAAGCGAAGGTTTAAAAATAAATGAATACAGGCAAACTGAAATTACACTTTATCATAGGCATGACAGATGGGTCCAAAATTCACCTTTATGAATAAAAAATATTTTCATGAATTCCCTCCAAAAAATAAATTGTAGAATGTCAAACCTGTATGGAACATGTGCCAACCATTTAGCTCCTCAACATACAAGATTATCCCCATTGAGATGCTCGAAACACAAGTCCTATGAGAAACTGGACCAGTTTTGGTTTCCAAAGCAGAATTGAATACTTGATGAATTGATATGTAGTGGCCCTATGAAAACAGAATTATTCCATTCCATCTTCACAACTGAGCTCCCCTCTCTACTTTGCAGGGCTAGTATGAACAGTACAATAACATGTTGCCGACTGTGATTATCATAATCGCTAGATTAATACACCACATAAAATGACCTTTAAACTGATTTTTTATGGATCAACATGACAAATCGTGAAAGAGAGTGGCGTGCATGATCAGTTGTGATCTTACTGAATGCTAGAAGTAGTGTTGGGGCTGTAGTATGTGTCAGACTTGAGCAGCATGATTTTCTAAACAGGCTTTGTATGTATTAGCATGACAAATCGTTGGGAGTCAATGTGAAAGAGGATGGGGTGCATGATCAGTTTGTGACCTTGCTGAATGCTGGAGGAAGTTAGGCAGTGTGGCCGGTTCCTGCCTTTTTTTTTTACACAAGTAGAAAGGGGTGTTGAAGGACAAAAGGTATTGCGAAGCAGCACCCAGTAACTTTAGATAACCACAATACTAGTAACCACAAATACCAATGAATCAGGAATTTTCCTGCCAGTGAGTATAACAAGTAAAAAATAAAAAACAGCATATTTAAAAGATTAGTTCTTGTACTTTAGAATTGTCTAATATCTCCTGGAATTTGATTTGAATTGTAACAAACCATTGCAAGTGACAAAAGTCGAATTCAATTCACCTTGCATAGAAACATAGAAAATAGGTGCAGGAGGAGGCCATTGGGCCCTTCGAGCCAGCGCCGTTATTCATTGTGACCATGGCTGATCGTCCACAATCAATAACCAGTGCCTACCTTCTCCCCATATCCCTTGATTCCACTAGCCCCAAGAGCTCAACTCTCTCTTAAATCCATCCAGTGATTTGGCTTCCACTGCCTTCTGTGGCAGAGAATTCCACAAATTCACAACTCTCTGGGTGAAAAAGTTCCTTCTCACCTCAGTTTTAAATTGCCTCCTCTTTATTCTAAGACTGTGGCCCCTGGTTCCGGACTCGTCCAACATTGGGAACATTTTTCCTGCATCTAGCTTGTCCAGTCCTTTTATAATTTTATACGGCACTACAAGATCCCCTCTCATCCTTCTAAACTCCAGTGAATACAAGCCTAGTCTTTTCAATCTTTCCTCATATGAAAGTCCCGCCATCCCAGGGATCAATCTCGTGAACCTACGCTGCACTGCCTCAATTACAAGGATGTCCTTCCTCAAATTAGGAGACCAAAACTGTACACAATACTCCAGATGTGGTCTTACCAGGGCCCTATACAACTGCAGAAGAATCTGGGCAGCAACAGGATCTGGGCAGCAACAGCATCCTTAAGGAATTCACCCTTAATTCACATGAAGAAGGTGCTGGCGAGCCACCTTTTTGAAATGCTGCCATTCTTTTGAAGTGCATCTAAAATACTGTTTGGCAGTGGGGTCCTGGACAGATCCAGCAATAATAAAAGATTGGTAAATACTTTTCCACATCATGATGCTGAATGACTTGAAGAGCCTGATGCGGTGGTATTCCCCTCACATCTCAATTTCCCATCCTACTTTGTGACAGAAATTGCATATTAGGGAGCTGCTACAAGAGTGCTCCAATTGACACACTCTGCAGCATGCTGGCGGTGGAAGGGTTGTTGATGGGAGTGGATAGGGCACCGGTCAAGCAGGCTGCTTTGTCCGAATTGTATCACGCTTCTTGAGAGTTGTTGGAATTGTGCATTCTTGATTTGTACCATTACCAAAAGGCTTGAAACTCATGAGGTGCCAAGCCACCCATACCTGAATTGCTGGCTGGTCTAGTTGAGATTCTGGCCATACCCAGGTCCTTAATGATGGGAGAACTTGAATATTAAGGGCAGGTGGTTTGACCACCTCTTGTTCTAAATGGCTATTGAGCCACAAAAGTACTTGTCAACATTGTAAGGCAACAACAGAAAGTGCTGAAAATACTTGCAGGTCTAGTAGCATCTAAGGAAAGAGGAACAGAAATGAGTGTTATCCATGTTGCTACCTAACCTGCTGAGTATTTCCAGCGATGCAATCTATTTGATTCCGGTTGTCAGTTAATGTTACCTGCCACTGTCAGTCCAGGTCTAAATGTTATCTTGGTATTGCTACCTGCAAACATGGAACAGATCACTTGCTGCAGAGTTGTGAATAGAATTAAATTGAACAATCAGTGAACATTCCCACTTCTGACCATAAGATGGAGGCAAAGTCACTGGAGGCCTAGAACTCTACCTTGCAGAATTCCTACCATAATGTGCTGACTTGGGATGATTGATCTCCAACAGCCACATGCAAGGCATGATTCCAACTATCAGAATGCCTATTAGGCCATCTATTGATTTAAATTGTGATGAAGTCTGAAGTTAAGTGGTCCTAACTCAAACTGGAAGAAGGGCCCCAATTTGAAATATTACCTATCCATGTTCTCCAGAAATGCTGTCTGACCCACTGAGCTACTCCAGCACTGCCTTTTTTTGTAAACTAGCACCTGTAGTTCCTTGTTTCCATATCATACAGGGCATTGATGAGCAGGTTATTGGGAAATAATTGCCACTTCACAATACAGTTTACAACACCTATTACTTTGCTGTTGACCGCTAGAAAACTGATTGATCAGGTTGGATTGTCATACTTTTCACGTAAAGATCATACAGTAATCCCCTGCCCCTCATAGGTTAATGCTAATGTGGTAACTCAACTGGAACAGTTTGGCCAAGGAGAAGCTAGTTTCTCCTTGGCAATTTTGTAACTTTGATATTATCCAGTCCCATGCTCTTTGTTGCATCTTGCAGAACTTTCAGCCTTTTCTAACTCGGCCACTATTTTCTTGCAACTTACAATATTGTTTGCAACTATCAACTACACTTCCAATTTTGACAGCATGTACAAACTGGCTTTAACATTTAAAGGCGTCAAAGTGACACAGCAGGAAGTGCTACTGCCTCAGAGCTCCAGTGACGGGTTTCACCCTGAGCTACACATTGTCCGCATGGAATTTGTGCATTTTTCCCATGACCAAATGGGTTTCCTGTGGATGGTCTGGATTCCTCTCGCATCCCAAATATCTACTGGTTTGGAGTTTAGTTGTAAATAGAATTGAACAATGATGAACATCCCCTCCTCTGACCTTATGATGAAAGGAAAAGTGAGAGAGAGAAGGAAAGAAATAAAAGCGGGAGAATGCAATTGATGGGACTTATTGGACTGAAATGCCTTTAAGTGATAGCAAGATTGTATCTATACAATGAGGCCCTTCTTCATTCTGTGATAAAATAAGAAATTACAGAGATATTAGACAAAAAAACAAAAATGATTCTATTATACTTTGCTTCAGTCAATGTAAATAAACATTCCAATAAAGGTAAAGTACAAATATGGTGATACGATACAAATTGGGGTACAGTACTTGGATAAGCTTTTCCATTTAAGTTGCACACTTTATCCTTTATCTGTGTACTGTGGGTGGCTTGATTGTATTCACGTTTAGTCTTTTTCTGACTGGTTAGCACGCAAACAAAACTTGTCACTATACCCGGTACACGCGGCAATAACAAACTAAACACAAATGAACTTAGCATTTTCAGCAATATAAAGAGCACGACACTTGATTTCAAAGAACCACATCATTAGCTACATTGAATTGCACTGAAGTACAGACCAGACGCAGCAGTGTTGGATTGGACAAAATCTGCAGTCAGTGATCAACACACCACAGGTTGACCGCGGGGCTTAAAATTGGGCTGCCGTGCAATTCCATCCTCCTTTGAAGAGCTGATTCTATGATGCCTTATTTATCTAACAGGGTGTTATTTATGTATGAGGCACAATTCTACATTGTTAATATGCAGGAGTTGAAAGAAGGAAGGGCTCATAGCAGAAATACAATCTTGCTCTCACCTGACATCTCACACACACACACATATTCTGAGCTTTATTACATGGTGAAAAGCAAAAATCCTGGCCGACACTAACTTCACCGAGGGGTGTCTAAACAAATTATGATCGGAAAGTTATCAATCCTGGAGAAGCTATGTGAAAGATAATAGTTGCAATAATAAGCCTACTGATTAACTAAAAGACATATCAATCGCCACAGTGAACTTAATTGTCTGGAAAAGTGAGGATATTCACAAAGCTCTTTCCTAAATTTGTGTTGAGGCTTTCTCTTTGTTCTCTTGTTTCTTCAGTTGTGAGGTGTGGGGGCCGTGGGTTTAACAGTGAATGCAAATTGCATCAGGTAGAATGCAGAAGGTGCAATGCGTCAATGGGTCTTTTTAAACGTATGTGCCATTATTTGCTTTGACCAAGTCGCCATTACACTAGAAGCTAAAACTAGGACAATAGGCACTCAATACTAGAGAGCTTTTACTTGGTTTAATTAGAGGATATCCATTTTACTTTCTTTTTTGGGAATCTGCTTTTTCCATTGAAGTCAGCATGTAATCTGTTCCCAAATCCTATGTCCTTCCTTTAATTGTAACATGAACTCAATGGAGGAAAGTTGTTGAAAAAGATGTACTTTACTATCAATAAATTAAAAGTGAATTTTGGACCCACCTTTTAAATATCAACATTGTTTTAGGCATAAACAACCATTTCTAAATGCACACATTATGGAAAAGAAAAGCCTGTGGAAAGCAAGTAGTAACCTCAACTGTATCACAGCACAACACAAGTCCAACAGCCAATCACCTTCTGCGATTTTCATCTAGCATGTCCATGACTTGCTGGTAGGCCCTACGGGTGGTGGAGTGGATTACTGACAAAATGCCATGAGGAGAGTATGCGTTTGGTCCATCTTCAGAGGAGATGAGTGGAGGATAAAGACGAGGCTGAGGTTGAGTTTGGGGGGCTGGTGTCACACTGTTCATATGTACACAACAGAGCAAGAGAAAAACACGGAAATCAGATTCAGACAGATCTACGAATTTCAGACAACGAGCTTCATGAGTGACATTGAAGAATACTAGTATCATTATTTCCAAGCACTTAATATAGTGCTAAGTTTAATCTATTTGATTTATATTTGATATGCTCATATTTTAAAATAGTGTTTTTCAAAATATCAGCATAGTATGGATTACTATTTCTTTCAACAAAAACTGAAACTGAAAGCAGGCAAAGTGGGCAATGCCAAGAGAATTCCCAGAGTATGTTTTATCCATAATAGCAACACTGATACAAGATTTATCTTCCCGTTTTGTCCCCCTCACACCCTTCTATCAGCCTTTTGTAATGTGTATGTTTTTAAGAAACATTTCAGAAGTTAATGGATTTGTTTCAATCTATTAAATCAAATCAGAAGCATTCTCAGAGATCCTCTTGGCTTGCATTCCTGCTATTACTTGGATTACACGAAATGAGGAATATGTAGTGCATAACAGCCTATAAATAGCAATATTGCAAATTTAAAAGACAAATCTATATATGTGATACCCAAGTTAATTATTTTCCCTCAATTAACATTTAGTGTCAGCAAACTGATTGACAGTAAAATGCATCAGCAAAATCCAGAATATAAACACGTGACAAATAAAGGGTTACTTCAGAAATAATTATCCTCTGGATTTTAGATGTAGTAAATATTCAATTGGGTTTCCACATTAGAAAAGTTAGAGTTTGTGGAAATACAATAGTTTAAGAGCAGCTTAGTAAATCACAATCATTTACTGTCACAGTAAGCTGATACTGAATAGAGATCAATGGATTTAAACTTTTGTGCTTGCCAACTGACAATTTTTCACCAGTTAAGTGAAGAATTAAAAGTTGGTATGTATGGATGTAAAAACATGGGTACTAACAAATACCAGAACATATGGTATAGCCAAAATTAAGCAAAAGTGTTCACATCCTGGACACAAATCCTGGAAGCTATTTATTGCTGGACAGGATAATATTAATTCAAAACCAAGTAGAAAAGCAATGTGGCAAAACTATGATAGAAGAGGCAGTTATGTAGCTGCTAATCATTCTTTCTGGTTCAGTGACCACCAAGTGAGGATCCCACTTTACTAATCACTGATTTCCACCTTTTTTTAAAAAAAACAGGAGTTACATTCATAACATATCTAGCCAAAAGTTATAAGGTTCAAACAAGTAAATAATGAAACTTTGTGTTTCTGCAGAGGGTATATTAAAGGAAAGTAACCATGGGTCTTTAAGAATCATGCAATAAGAGCCAATTTTCTTATTGTTTTTTTTAATATTAAAAGCATGATGTTAAATAAGCACTCCCCTAACAAGTTCCAGCTTAGGATTTTTGAGAAGTTTTAAAAACAAAAACAAAACGTTGGTGAAAATTAGATTAAAGAACCACAATCATTTTAATTTGATAATGTGACTGGTCCCATTCCTGGTCTATTGAATTTAACAAAATTTAAATTTCTTGGGAATGCATGTTGATGCAAGATGAATGACGATGAAAGGTTAAAGATTGGAATATCAAGCTGCCTATTTTGCAGTTTAATTCTATGAATACAAGGGCAAGGTCAAGACAAATTTGTTTCAGAACTAATTAAAATAAATAGAGCTGGCTTCTCCCATCTATTAAATTATTTTGTTTCAGTTGATCTACTAATCTACAATTGTTTGATTTAGTCTTAATTTAAATATTAGTATATTGGCATTGTTGGAGGTGCCAATAACATCAAGAAAATGTGGAGCATCTTGTAATGGTGCTGGGACCGCAGCTATTTACAATATACATTAATGACTTGGATGAAGGGATTAAAAGTACCATTAGCAAATTTGCAGATGATACAAAGCTGGGTGGTAGTGTGAATTGTGAGGAAGATGCTATGAGGTTGCAGGGTGACTTGAACAGGTTGTGTGAGTGGGCGGATGCATGGCAGATGCAGTTTAATGTGGATAAGTGTGAGATTATCCACTTTGGTGGTAAGAATAGGAAGGCAGATTATTATCTGAATGATGTCAAGTTAGGAAAAGGGGACGTACAGCGAGATCTGGGTGTCCTAGTGCATCAGTCACTGAAAGGAAGCATGCAGGTACAGCAGGCAGTGAAGAAAGCCAATGGAATGTTGGCCTTCATAACAAGAGGAGTTGAGTATAGGAGCAAAGAGGTCCTTCTGCAGTTGTACAGGACCCTGGTGAGACTGCACCTGGAGTACTGTGTGCAGTTTTGGTCTCCAAATTTGAGGAAGGATATTCTTGCTATTGAGGGCGTGCAGCGTAGGTTTACTAGGTTAAATCCCGGAATGGTGGGACTGTCATATGTTGAAAGACTGGAGCGACTAGGCTTGTATACACTGGAATTTAGAAGGATGAGAGGGGATCTTATCAAAACATAAGACTATTAAGGGGTTGGACACGTTAGAGGCAGGAAACATGTTCCCAATGTTGGGGGAGTCCAGAACCAGGGGCCACAGTTTAAGAATAAGGGGTAGGCCATTTAGAACGGAGATGAGGAAAAACTTTCAGTCAGGGAGTTGTAAATCTGTGGAATTCTCTGCCTCAGAAGGCAGTGGAGGCCAATTCTCTGAATGCATTCAAGAGAGAGCTAGAGAGAGCTCTTAAGGATAGCGGAGTCAGGGGGTATGGGGAGAAGGCAGGAACGGGGTACTGATTGAGAATGATCAGCCATGATCACATTGAATGATGGTGCTGGCTCGAAGGACCGAATGTTCTACTCTGGCACCTATTGTCTATTGTAATATCTCACATATTCAAAATTAAATAAATTATTCAATACACCAGAATCACCCGATTTGGATGAAAATTACCCCACCCTCATTTTCAAACATGATAAATTTACAAAAAAATGAACTGCTAGGGTGTGGGGTGGGCGAAGATGTTGGTACGTTTGATATATTTGTGGCAAAATCTTAAATGCATTCAGGATTTTGCTAAAATTAACCAATATATTCTCCCCACAGAAAGACACAAAATGTCAACCCAAAACGTCACCTGTGTACGTTCTCCAGGTTATACCTGAACCACTGAGTTACTCCAGCATTTTGTGTCTTTCCTTGGTGGACCAGCATCTGCAGTTCCTTGTTTCTACATTTTCGCCCCACCCTACACGCTTTATTAGCAGGTTAAATAATCTTAGTGTTTGTACAGTTAACAAAATCATTAAGCTTACATGTTAATACTATTATGTTTAACAATATAATTTTAAACTAGTCATGTGTTGGATTGAGATTAACTACTTCATTAAACTAGTTTTAAAAATATTTTTCGACGTAGATACCTATGACAGATCATATTCCCAAATTTCACAATTTCATCTGATCAAAGAAAATCTAAATCGTTCAACCCCATCCAAAGAACACGGATAATCCTTTCAGATGCAATATCACTAACTACAATATTTCCATAATTTGTCATCTTTAAATTTAAACCACATCATTAGTGTGATTTTCACTACAGATATTTTTTTTCTGCTATTGCTTCTTCTTTTATCTAAAATGTTAAATTCAAACAGTGATATATGACAATGGGGTGGAAGAAACAAAAATAATTAAGAATTGTAAAATTCACCTGAATCGAATCAGGCTCAATGGCCTATACTATAATCGTGAAGCAAACAATACAATTAGTAATTTTAAACAGTTTAACCACATTTCACCTTCTAGATGTGGAATTAAGGAAAATGTTACAATACAAAAAAACAGGGATGTAATGCTTAGGCTTAGGTCAGAACGCATTTGGAGAATTGTGAGCAGTTTTGGGCTCCATATCCAAGGAAGGATGTGCTGGCATTGGAGATGTTCGAGAGCAGGTTTACAAGAATGATCCCAAGAATGATTGGGTTAACATATGATAAGCGTTTGAAGGCATTGGGCCTGTACTTGTTGGAGTTTAGAAGGATGAGGGGGGGACTCATTGAAATTTGACAAATAGTGAAAGGCCTGGATAGCATGAATATGGAGAGGATGTTTCCACGTGGGAGAGTCTAGAATCAGAGGCAAGAGCCTCAGAATAAAAGGATGTACCTTTAGAAAGGAGAAGGTATTTCTTTAGTCAGAGGATGGTGAATCTGTGGAATTCATTGCTACAGACGGCTGTGAAAACCAAGTCAATGGATATTTTTAAAGCGGAGGTTGACCGATTCTTGATTAGTAAGGACGTCAGGTGTCATGGGGTGAAGGCAGGAGAATGGGGTTGAGAAGGAAAGATTGATCAGCTATGATTGAATAGTGGAGTAGATTTGATGGGCTGAATAGCCTAATTCTGCTCCTCGAACTTATGAACAACAAACTTTGGTCAGAATCAATGAAATGTATATTTCAACATCTAACCAAATACAATTTAGAACGTGTCAGAAAATACTTGCCGCTATTTTGAAACACGTGTTGCTCTTATGTTTTTTTAAGCATGTAAATTCAAGTTCTAAACTTTTACCTATCATTGATCATACTTGAAGATTCAACCACTCCATCTGATGTCTAAGACTCAAACTATCAGCTTGGCTGAGAACAACCCATCAAATAACAAGAGAACATCAAAAGTAACGTTTAAATTGAAACTAATTATCACTGGAGATCTACTCACATGGACTCTGTTCGGACAAGCTGTCCATTCGGTCGGGCAGCATTTTCACTCATTGAACGCTCCCTCCGTAAACGAGTATGTGAGCGACCCTGAAGAAAAAAGATTCAGTTAGCATAATGTCCGATTAGATTTGTTTAATGACTTCCTAGATAAGAACAAAAGCAAATAATTTCCCAACCTTTCTTTCTTCCACAGGAAGATTTCAACACCCAAGATATTTCCTTACTAAAAAAGTTGAAAAACAAAATAAGCGTATGAATAACATCAATGTCCTCACTAGCTGTAATCATCTTTCTGTCCATTCCCTGCCATCTACAAGACAATTTTAAAAAAAAAACTTTCCTTTAGATTTTATTCTCTTTAAAATTCAGTAACCCTTACTTCTTGATTAGTAAGGGAATCAAAAGGCTGTGGGACGAAGGTCGGAGAATGGGGCTGAGGGGGAAAGATAGATCAGCCATGATTGAACGGCAGAGTAGACTCGATGAGCCGAATGGCTTAATTCTGCTCCTATGAATTGCTTCAAGAACCAATAAATACTTATTTCCAATAACAAATACTTATATCAATGGAACATTCTTCACCAAATTAACAATTAAAACGAACGATTATTATTAAGATCTTTGGCCAATGGCGTTATAGTAATGGCAGATGGAAGCACGTTAAACAAATAAAACATGGTAATAGCCAGAAATATGGGGTCACTAGATCAAGGGAAATGCACAGACTAAAATAATGAAATACACTAAAGAACACAGCATGTCACATCCTTGGAGGACTCCTGGGGCAGATAAGTATTCTCGAGGCTCTTGGTTGCTTTGCCATACTTAAACATACTTAAAAATGAGGGGCGTGGCTGTGTTCTGCAGCTGCGGCTCACCGGCAGTCTCTCTGTCTTTTTTTTGTTTTTTGTCTATTGTCATCGTTTAATGTACGTTTTGTTCTATTTTTAACTCTGTGTATGTGGGGGGGTGGTGGGAAACCTTTTTTTCTAATCTCTTCCTCAACGGAGATGCGACCTTTACCGTGTCGTATCTCCGTTCGCGCTACGGCCTAACATCATGGAGTCGGCGGCCTCCAGCTGGGATCGACCTTGAAGACTCCGGTCGCAGGGCCTGGACTTACCATCTCGGAGGCTTCGGCCGTGGGCCCTGCAGACCGCAACATTGGGAGTTCGCAGGTCCCTGGCTGGCGACCGGTTTTTGGGAGCTCCAGCCGTAGCAGCTTCGACCGCCCCGAAGCGCGAGGTATGATCGACCCGCTCGCAGGCCCTTCATCACCCTGCGTGGCCCGGCCGCAGCACTTTCCATCGCCCGGTGGGGGCTCAGGACTTTCATCGGCCTGCTCGGCTTGGCCCTGGGACTTTCCATCGCCCAGTGGGGGCTCAGGACTTTCATCGGCCTGCTCGGCTCGGCCCTGGGACTTTCCATCGCCCGGTGGGGGCTTCAAAAAGTTGGGAGCCTCGATCACCTCGTGGCACCACGGGAGAAGAATGAGGAGGAGATAAGACTTTGCCTTCCATCACAGTGAGGGTGTGCCTGGAGCAATCGCTGTGATGGCTGTTTGTGTAAAAATTGTATCTGTGTGTCCTGTGCTTTTTGTTGTCTACTGCCGGACCCTGACGTGAGAGGACGCTGGCGTTGTTTATTCGCCGCTTTTCCGTTAGGATAGTTTGTCTGTTTGTTTTTATGTTGATTGTTTTTGTAAAGTGCTTTGAGCACCCGATAAGGCGCTATATAAAATAAATGCTTATTATTATTATTATTATATAAAAACGTATCTAGAACAGACTCGACAGTGACCTCCTGTTTGAGGGGCGCGATTAGAAGAGAGGGGTTCACCATTGACCAGAACTCTAACGGAATTAAACAAACAAACACCAAATGATAACTCACTAAAGATATTTAGATTCCTGTTAAAGCATTGTCAAATTGCAAATGTCTGCTCATCAGTTTCCTATGCAATACAAAAAACATGCCAAAGCAAATAATCACTACCACTACATGAACATTCTGGTAACTTTGCTTTCAGAAGGGAAATGAGCCCCTGGCTACTTCAGAGGATGGATATGTTCACAGGTAAAAATGGAAGTGACAGAATATTGCATATTTAGTTGGTACATGAATCATGTAAATTAATTTTGCAATAGTGCAACAATTATAATGGACAAGAGCTTGTCTCACTAACCACTCACCTCTTCGGTCTGTGGAGTTGCGGCAACAGGCCGTTCAAGGTCCAAGAAGTCTAAAGGTTGCTCAGTTAGAGTGAGGACACGCGGAGGCGTTTTCAATGCCAAAGGTTCTGTAAGATTTGATGTCATAAGATCCAAATCCCTTGGCCTGGAATTGTTTTGGTCACCTAGTGCAGTGAACAGCCATGCTTTATAAGTGTGCAATTACATTGGAAAGAATATATGCAGAGTGATCCAATAATTTAACAACAACTACAAATTTAAAAAAAGCCACCACAAATCAAGAATTGGTAAGAATTATACTTAAATTACAAGTGGCAGCAGAAATGGGGAGAATGATAATGATGAAAAGTCATAAAGCATGGAAAAGCTCTTTTGGCCCACAAGTCCACACTATTATGCAGCCATTCATATTAATATAGTTATCCCATTTTTTTCCCCACATTCCCATCAACTACCCCTTCAGTCTCAGCCATTCACTTACATGGGCGGTAATTTACAGTGGCCAATCAGGCGTCTTTGGGATGCGCGAGGAAACTGTTGAACTGGAGTAAACTCACGCAGGCACAGGGAGATGGTGTAAACGCCACACATACAACAGACCAGAATGAGGAGATGCAAGCTCTACAGACTTCATCGCCAGTTGGATATACTATTTTTTTTTAATCCTGAATATTTTAAAATCTTACCTTATCCACAGAAATCTCTGCTCATTATTGTAACGTCTTGAAGATAAACCACAGGTAAACAATAAAACCCAGGATTGTCCATGAACCTCGTTTAAATGGAAAATATTTCCAGATTATCCACTCTCACGGCGGAGAATGCCAATGACAACTTTGTAATATTTTATCCAAGTTGCAGTAGCCTCGAATAAATAATTCCGCCCTTCCACTCAAAGCAAAAATAACTAAGAAACAACAGGCTACCATTCAAAATAAAAGACTTTAACTAAATCAATTAACTAAAAATAAATTTCATGATTGCAAATCACAATTGAAAGTAGATGAACGGGTGACCTATTTCAGAAACAAGCTTTCTTTTTCTTAAAAACATAACTACTCATCACAGTGCAACCCAAATACAACACAGGTGCCAGAGGACAGCTTTGAACAGCCACATTAACAGAGAAACTAGTGTAGGGGATATGGCAATTTTCAAAATCATGGTAGAATTAGCCATTTTATATCATAATTGCATCTGCTTGCAAGTATGTAGTTATGTAGCAGTTGCATTTGTGCATGGAATAGAGGCACCCAAAGCATTCACAAACTAGGAATAGATATGGTAGATGCACAAGAGTCTTTTACCAGTGTAGTCAAATCAAGAACCAGAGGGCATAAATTTAAGGAAAGATTTAAGAGGAATCTGAGGGGCAACTTTTTCTGTGTGAAAAACGTCTGCATGAGATCCTAAATTCACACAGGAGCTGATGGAGAAAATGTTATG
This sequence comes from Rhinoraja longicauda, assembly GCF_053455715.1. NCBI lineage: Eukaryota > Metazoa > Chordata > Chondrichthyes > Rajiformes > Arhynchobatidae > Rhinoraja > Rhinoraja longicauda. Next base: position 12,243,527 of record NC_135965.1, on the reverse strand, counting down.
AGCTGCCAGAGGAGGTAGTTGAGGCAGAAACTATAACAACATTTAAAAGACATTTAGCAGGTTCTTGGATAGGAAAGGTTTAGAGGGATTATGGGCTAAACACGGAGCAGTTAGGACGAGTAGATGGGCGCCTTGGTCGGCATGGGCAAGCTGGGACAGAGCCTGTTTACATGCCATATGACTATGTGTAGGAAAGAACTGCAGATGCTGTTTAAATCGAAGTTAGAAACTAAATGCTGGAGTAACTCAGAGGGACAGGCAGCATCGCTGGAGAGAAGGAATGGGTGACATTTCGAGTCGAGACCCTTCTTCAGATTGATATCAGGGGAGTGGGCGGGACAGAGATAGAATGTAGTCAGAGACAGTAAGACTGGTGGGAGAACTAGGAAGGGGGAGGGGATGGAGAGAGAGAGAGAAAGCAAGGGCTATTTAAAGTTTGGAAATGGGAGGGAGAGTTAAAGTGCTGAGCAACAAGGACATCAGGTAGGTTAAGGCAGACTGATTGGAGTTGTTCAGCAAAACAATCGCCGAGCCTGCGCTTGGTCACGCCGATGTACAAGAGGGGAACCCCCCGTTTCCTAAAGAATGAGGACATCTCCGGGGGGTTCCTCTCTTCCATTATAGATGAGGCTCTCACTAGGGTCTCCTCGATATTCCGCAGCTCCGCTCTTGTTCCCCCTTCCTCCATTCGTAACAAGGACAGAGTCCCCCTTGTCCTCACCTTCCACCCCATCAGCAGTCGCATACAGCACATAATCCTCCAACATTTTCACCACCTCCAACGGGATCCCACTACTGGCCACATCTTCCCATCTCCACCCCTTTCTGCTTTCTGCAGAGACCATTCCCTCCACAACTTCCTGGTCAACTCGTCCCTTCCCACCCAAACCACCCCCTCCCCAGGACATTCCCCTGCAACCGGAGATGCAACACCTGTCCCTTTACCTCCCCCCCTCACCTCCATCCAAGGACCATGGCAGTCTTTTCAGGTGAGGCAGAGGTTTACTTGCACCTCCTCCAACCTCATACTGTCTCCGCTGTTCCACGTGTCAACTCCTGTACATCGGCGAGACCAAGCGCAGGCTCGGCGATCGTTTCGCTGAACACCTCCGCTCAGTCCGCCTTAACCCACCTGATCTCCTGGTTGCTCAACACTTTTACTCCCCCTCCCATTCCCAATCTGACCTGGGCCTCCTCCTTTGTCAGAGTGAGGCCTAGTACAAATTGGAGGAACGGCACCTCATATTTCGCTTGGGTAGCTTACACCCAAGCAGTATGAACATTGACTTCTCTAACTTCAAATAACCCATGCTTTCCCTCTCTCTCCATCCCCTCCCCTTCCCAGTTCTCCCACTAGTCTTACTGCCTCCTATTCTATCTGTCCCACCCACGCCCCTGACATCAGTCTGAAGAAGGGTCTCGACCCGAAATGTCACCCATTCCTTCTCTCCAGAGGTGCTGCCTGAGTTCCGCTGAGTTACCCCAACATTTTGTGTCTACCGTATGACTCTATGCCTGGCCATAGAAATAGTCAGTGCTTTTAAGCTGATACATCAACCATTAAAATGGCATAATCTCTTAACACATTAAACTATTTATTATTATTTTTATAAATGAGAATTTTTTCCTCCTCTCCTTACCCAAAATTGAAAATCAGTTACTTCTTGCTACTTCTCATGTCCAAAGCTGTTTGTGACTAACACTCATTGCAATAAAAAAGCTTCCTGATCAGGACAGTCTTGCTCTCTCAGGTCAAAAAAGGAGTAAAAAGCAAATCACATCCAGATATATTGGCAGTGTTGAACAAACTCCTCTGGTTTGGAGAAGTGCAGGCTCCCAAAATCTCAGAGAAGGGCAACAAGTGAATATGCCTTGAAAGAACTTGATTGCCTGGAATGCATTTGAGACTGGGTCACAAGGTCATTCAAGGAGCATGTAAGTTATGTTTAATTTAAATTAAATGTCATGAGAACTGACTTAACATTTAGAAACTTTCAGTTTGAACCAGGAATACAGTACCTGCAATAAAAATCCTCTCTGGTACCTCCATTACAGTTGTGGTGCTCGGAAAGTCTCCTTTTCCCCACCTAACTTCTGCAGACCCTGGCGCAACATGAAGCTTCTCAGGGACTCTCATCCGCTGGCTGATACCCTCAGTGTAATCCATCTCATACTGGATGCGGTTCATTTCAGCCATGTCACTGGTGGGTGTAGGAAATGCCGCCACGTTCATGATACTGGAAAGGAATAACGATGTTGGATAAGGCACTTAAACCAAAAAATATATATTTGAAGTTAGTTAAAGCTCACCTTGTTGAAAAATCTGAGGATTAACAAACAGAACATTATAATACAAATTGTATTCCACCCATTTTTATCCTGCACATACTTCCACGTTATTATACTTTACCAGAGCGGCAAACTTTTCAAATAGTAACGGTCGGCGTGAACTTGATGTGCTGAAGGGCCTGCGTCCATACATCATCTCTTAACTCTAGGTATGCTGTGATAGAATCAGACTTTGCCACCAGAAGTATGTGTCGCCTCAGGCAACAACATGGCCCACATATCACCACCAGAAGTTAGTATCTCGAATATAGAAAAATGTTGGTCAAGCAATTTTCAACAATGAGTCAAGAATAAATCATGAAATGTGTGTGAAAACATGCTGGAAGAAGGGGTTGGGTTTCCAGGAGTAAACAGGGAGAAAGATTTAAGGCAGCAGGCTGGATGAAATAGCGAAGTTCGTCAACTATGATAATCCGAGTGATAAACTGGTCTTCCAATTCATGCACTCATACTTTCATAATCTGGAGCCATCGAGTCATCTGTGCTATGAATACAATGAATCCGCGGTGTGTGAGCCATGCCTACCGGATGGCGTGCTTGGCCTGCTGAAGGGCCTGATCCTGCTTGCTGGGACATGCCCATCTCGCTGTTCACCGGGACACTCCCGGCAGAATTCCCTAATTTTAGGTAACAAATACCTCCCTCTCCCCATCCCCTCTTCCTCCACTAAACATCCATTAACCAGCTCCACTTGTTGGGCTCACACCTGTCTCCAGTTGGTTTATCAGGGAACCCCCTTGTCTGAGGTCATCTATTGCCTGCCCCAATTTAGAGTCATAGAGTAATACAGTGTGGAAACAGGCCCTTCAACCCAAGTTGCCCACACCGGCTACACTAGTCACACCTGCCCGCATTTAGTCCATATCCCTCCAAACCTGTCCTATCCATGTACCTGTCGAACTGTTTCTTAAATGTTGGGATAGTCCCAGCCTCAACTACCTCCTCTGGCAGCTAGTTCCATTCATCCATCACCCTTTGTGTGAAAAATGTTACCGCTCAGATTCCTATTAAATCTTTTCCCCTTCACCTTAAACCTGTCTTCTGGTCCTTGATTCACCTACTCTGGGCAAGATTTGTCCCAGTTTTTACTGGCTTCCAGTTCACCCCTCCCTCCACTCCTACATTCAGTTTGAAGAACGGTTCCGATCCAAAATATCACCTGTCCGTTCTCTCCAGATATGTTGTCTGACCCACTGTGTTACTCCAGCATTTTGTATGTACATTTGATATAAACCAACATCTGCAGTTCCTTTTTTATTACATTTTATGCCATTTGCCTTCTTGTTGGGGCAGTCCACTAATCCTTTACTATTACAGAGACTTCTGGCAAACAAAACAAGGAATTGGCTAGAAATACAAACACTAGAGCCAGCAGCAGCCCTTTTGTTTCAGTTTTTAAATTCAGCTTACTTCTTGTTATCTGCTCTCCTGGGGAGTCGAGCACAAATTACGATTGGGACCTCAATAGATTCCAGTTCCCTTTTTACTAATGGTGACAGATCTTGCCATCGCAGTACCTGACATCTCTACCATGACATTTCTCCACTGCTTTACATTTCTCCCCACCTCCAACATCCAAAGTCAAGCCCCTTTTGGATCGGTTTCAACATTTGATGTCAATGTGAACAGCCGGCGACGTGTGGTGTGAACACAACACAACATTAACCTCAACTATGAACTGTGTTTGGTTGCAACTAAGGACTTTGGGTAGTATTGGGATTATTAATTTACTTAATTGTTTGTTTATTTTCTATCAACTATGTAAAATTGTGTATATTTGCAATAGCGTTGGGGTTATGAATTTACTAAATTGTTGTTTATGTTCTATCATCTGTGTGTATTGGGTATTTTTGCAATAGCGTTGGGGTCATGAATTTACTAAATTGTTGTTTATGTTCTATTTGTGTTTATTTTCTATCTATGAGTTTGTAAGCAAGTTAAGTTGCTGAATTGGAAGAATGTAATTGCTCCGTCTGTCGGTACAAGCGACAATGAAACTCTGCTGACCCTGCCTTGGTGGGGGCTGAGGTGCTGCTCCGACCTTGAGGCCCTGCCCTGGTGTTCGTGGCTGCAGCTCAGTCACAGACGCCCCCGGTGTCCCGCAGGGTCCGGCCCAGCCAGGCGGGGCAGAGACCGGGGCCCAGCGTTGCCCCGCTCCCCGGGGTTCCAGCCCCAACCCCCCCCGGCCTTACACTTACCTCCGCTCGACACCTACTGCGGCGGTTGGCAGGCCGCGGCTTCCCACCCGGAGAGGTTGTGGGGGGAGCTCCGGCCACTCCTTGCTCGGGAATTACGAGCGCCCGTCGCAGTTCCCTCTCACGCAACCGAAACCATTTCGAGAGTCCGGTTGACGGTAAAATGGACGGAAAGGCGGAGCGACCGGTCGCACTGGTCTGGCGCGGACGGGCCCCCGTACCGACAGCTGCGCATGCTCACCAACTGCCCCCGAAACGCCGCTCCGCAGACAACCGCGCGTGCGCGGAATAACCGGCCCCGTGCGCATGCGTGGTGCTCAGTTGGCAATGACAAGAGTTGGTGAATGGAACTTGGATGAGATGAAACATCTGCTGTCAATTTCCCTCCACACATGCTGCCGGACCTGCTGAATCCTCCAATGATCCCCCCCCCAATTTACCAAAGCTATTTTAAACTAAAAATATATTCAATATATTTTGCATGTTTGACCTGATCCAAAAATTCTCCTCATAATACCATTATCCCCTAAAGATTCAGGACTCATGGCACTAAGCATTTTGCATAACGGACAATAATGCTCACCAGTAAATAATTATTGTAATTGTTCATTGGATATCAAGTGCAGATTAAATTTTATCTAATGGAGGTTATCAGCAAACAAACTTACTGAACAAAGATGGGGGTTGAGGGCGCCATCAGCTACCTGCTCCTATGCTCAGCTGGATAAACCAGGAAGCATTGTGTGAGTCATGTTTTTTTACTTCTCCTGTGCGTTTAACATCATCCGGCTAGGGAGCAAACTGATGAAGATGCGGGTGGATGCTCCATTGGTGTCCTGGATCACCAACTACCTGACTGGATGACCATAGTATGTCAGGCTACAGAACTTGGTAGTGAGCAACACAGGCCCCACAGGGGACGGTCCTCTCTCCCTTCCTGTTCACCATCTACATGGCGGACTTTAGATATAACTCGGACTCCTGCCACCTGCAGAAGTTCTCGGATGACTCTGCAATTGTGGGCTGCATCAGTGAGGGGAGGGAAGCTGAATACAGAGGTGTAGTTAACGACTTTGTTGAGTGGTGTGGGCTAAATCACCATCAGCTCAACACCAACAATATTAAGGAGTTAGTGGTGGACTTTAGGAAGAGAGGAACATCCCTGTCCCCTGTCTCCATCAATGGTGTGGATGTGCAGTTTACCAAGGAGTGCAAATACCTTGTAGTGTACCTGGACAGTAAACTGGACTGGTCCAGGAACACTGAGGCCCTGTACAAGAAGGGACAGAGCCGGCTGTGCTTCAACGTCTGCAGTAAGATGCTGCAGATGTTCTACCATTCGGTGGTAACCAGTGCCATCTTCTTCGCTGTCGTGTGCTGGGACAGCAGGGCGAAGGCCGCGTAAGCGAACAGGATTACCAAGCTCATCAGGAAGGCTAGCTCCGTCCTGGGGGCGGAGTTGGATTCATGAGAGGTGGTCTTGGGGGGAGGATGCTCCTCAAACTGCAGAGCATCTTGGACAATACAGCTCACCTCCTCCAATACACACTGCTTAACCTGAGGAGAACCTTCAGCAACAGACTGGTTCCACCAAGATGCAGTGCAGAACGCCACAGGAGATCCTTTTTCCCTGTGACTATCAAAGTGTACAGCTCCTCCTCCTTCTGTCGTGGGGTAGACTGACTCTCCTCCCACACCCCCACCCTCGCTCCCCAATCTTTGCACATCCCTAATCCTTTCCACTCGTCACTTTAATTTCATGTTCATGGATCTTGTGTTTTATGACTATTGGCAGATCAATTTCCCTACTAGGATAAATAAAGGTCTATCGTATCGTATCGTAAATAAAATGAATGAGTTTTAGATTTGTAAAGTCGTAGGGAGAGAAAGTTGCAAAACGAAAACAGGCCTTCTTCCCATAAAGTCTGCACTGACCACCAACCATCCATTTATGTTGATCCTACATTAATCCCCATGTTTTTCATTCTTCGACGTTATCATCAACATCCCCTGACCTAGACCGGGGCCGCTTCAGTACATCAGGCGTGTGGCCCACGGACCGGATGCTGGAGCTTTTGTAAATGGTGCCAAAATATGGTGACTCTTGCATGTGTGACCTATGCACAAATAATTTCACTGTGCTGTGCACAGATGACAATGAAGTACCTTTGAACCTCTCCTTTAGCTCTGTATCATCATTGTATGATTATATAGTACTATAGATAAAGTCAGAAAATGGTGGAGTTACTCAATGATTCAGGCAGCTTCTCTGGAGAACATGGATAGGTGACATTTTGGATCAAGGCCCTTCTTCAGACTGATTGTAGGAGAGGGGGAGAGGAAAGCTAGAAGAGGGGAGAGGCAGGTCAAAGTGTGGCAGGTAATAGGTGGATGCAAACGAGGGGGAGGGTTGGTAGGCAGATGATTGGAACAAAGGCCAGATATAAAAGCAGAAGATGTGAAACAGGATTGAAAAGTTGCGAATTTAGTTTAGTTTAGAGATACAGTGCGGAAACAGGCACATCGGCCCACAGAGTCCGCACTGACCAGTGATCCCCGCACACTATCCTACACACTTGGGACAATTTTACACTTACACCAAGCCAATCAACCTACAAACCTCTGCATCTTTGGAGTGTGGGAGGAAACCGAAGATCTCGGAGAAAACCCATGCAGGTCACGGAGAGAACGTACAAACTCCGTACAGACAGCACCCGTAGTCGGGGTCTCCGGCGCTGCAAGCGCTGTAAGGCAGCAACTCTACCACTGTGCCACTCTGCCGACCTGAATTATGAAGCTAGAGGGAGGAAAGTAGCAGGAAGAGACAGAAGGGAAGAAACTGGTGGGATTCTACTTGAGGCACAGGGGAGGAGAGGGGGGGGGGGGGGGGGGAAGAAAACGGGGTGCGGGTGGGTATATATGACACTGTTGCAGAAATTACGGGAATAAGGATCAGGCAGCATCTCTGGAGAAAAATAATAGATAACGTTTTGGGTCAGAGCCCTACTTCAGACCCTTCTTGCTGTTCCAGAGATGCTGCCTGACCCGCTGAGTTACTCCAGTACTTTGTGTCTATCTTCCGTATAAGCCAGCATCTGCAGTTCCTCCGGCACATTTTGTCTGCTCCACTGTGAAATCTCAAGGTATGCCTACTTTGAAGAAGTTTTCCTCCTCTCTACGAACGGGTCTGAAGAAGGGTCTTAACCCGAAACGTCATCTATCCATGTTCTCCAGAGATGTTGCCTGACCCGCTGTGTTACTCGAGCACATTGTGTTTATGTGAGAAGGTGAGTTTATTTTCCCTGTCCATCGAAAGTAAGTCATGCATCAGATATATTAATTGTTTTCCCTTCACAGATACTGCGTGACAAATTGATTAATACCAGCGTTTTCAGGTTTTGTCTTAGATTTCCACCATCCATAGTAATATCGATTTACTACTATATTCTAGTTTTATAGGATATCCTATTCTATCCTTATAGGATTCTAAAAGAATCTAAAAGAATCCTATCCTAAAAGATAGGATTTTAGGATAGAATAGGATTAGGCCAAATGGTCAATCACCTATTAAGATTTTCCTGGAAAAACATTCCTCTCGAAGTGTTGATATGCTTAATTAATCCATTCCTCATCCTCCCGGGACCTCTCCTGCATCGGGTCCTGGTCCCAATTTTATCCTATTCCTTTCATTCTCATTTCTTCATCAACCTTCCTTTTATTTTCCCAGTTGTTGTGGATTCAAAACTTTTCCCACTCATTGGCAAATAATATTTCCTGAATTCATAAATCAGATTTATTGGTGACTTTCCGCTATATATTGCTTTTGAACTCTCCCACATGAAAGTGCTTCAAACGCTACTACTCTTTGAAACGGTTCTGTGAGCTCACCCATCAACTTACCTTTCTCACCATGTAAGACTGATGAGCCTTTCCTGATATTTATTCCCTAAGTTCTGCCATCAACCTGGTTTGTCTTTACAAGGACTCTGTCTTTTTTACAGAGATACATACAGTAGATACATAGACAATAGGTGCAGGAGTAGGCCATTCGGCTCTTTGAGCCAGCACCGAATTCAATGTGATCATGGCTGATCATCCACAATCAGTACCCCGTTCCTGCCTTCTGCCCATATCCTTTGATTCCGCTAGTGCTAAAAGCTCTATTTAACTCTCTTTTGAATGCATCCAGTGAATCGGCTTCCACTGCCTTCTGAGGCAGAGAATTCCACAAATTCATAACTGTGTGAAAAAGCTTTTCCTCATTTCAGTTCTAAATGGCCTACCCCTTATTCTTAAACTGTGGTCCCTGGTTCTGGACTCCCCCAACATCGGGAACATGTTTCCTGCCTCTAGCGTGTCCAATCCCCTAATTATCTTATATGTTTCAATAAGATCCCCTCTCATCCTTCTAAATTCCAGTGTATATAAGCCCAGTCACTCCATTCTATCATCATATGACAGTCCCGCTATCCTGTGAATTAGCCTCGTGAACCTACACTGCGCTCCCTCAAATTAGGAGAACAAAACTGCTCACATACTCCAGGTGTGGTCTCACCAGGGACCTGTACAACTGCAGAAGGACCTCTTTGCTCCTATACTCAACTCCTCTCATTATGAAGGCCAACATGCCATTAGCTTTCTTCACTGCCTGCTATACTTGCATGTTTACTTTCAGTGACTGATGTACAAGAACACCCAGGTCTCGTTGTACTTCCCCTTTTCCTAACCTGACACCATTCAGATAATAATCTGCCTTCCTGTTCTTGCCACCAAAGTGGTTAACCTCATATTTATCCACATTATACTGCGTCTGCCATGCATCTGCCCATTCACCTAACCTGTCCAAGCCACCCTGCATCCTCATAGCATCCTCTTCACAGTTCACACTGCCACCCAGCTTTCTTTCAACTGCAAATTTGCTAATGTTACTTTTAATTCCTTCATCTAAATCATTAATGTATATTGTAAATAGCTGCGGTCCCAGCACCGAGCCTTGCGGCACCCCACTAGTCACTGCCTGCCATTCTGAAAGTTACTCGTTAATCCCTACTCTTTGTTTCCTGTCTGCCAACCAATTTTCTATCTGTGTCAATACCCTGTGCTCTAATTTTGCCCACTAATCTCCTGTGTGGGACCTTATCAAAGGCTTTCTGAAAGTCCAGGTGCACTATATCCACTGGCTCTCCCTTGTCCATTTTACTTGTTACATCCTCAAAAAATTCCAGAAGATTTGTCAAGCATGATTTCCCCTTCGTAAATCCATGCTGACTTGGACTTATCCTTTTACCGTTATCCAAATGCGCCACTATTACATCTTTAATTATTGACTCCAGCATCTTCCCCACCACTGATGTCAGGCTAACTGGTCTATAATTCCCTGCTTTCTCTCTCCCTCCTTTCTTAAAAAGTGGGATGACATTAGCTACCCTCCAATCCACAGGAACTGATCCAGAATCTATAGAACTTTGGAAAATAATCAATGAGTCCACCATTTCTAGAGCCACCCTGGGATGCAGACCATCAGGCCCTGGGGAGTTATCAGCCTTCAGTCCCATCAGTCTACCCAACACCATTTCCTGACTAAAGTGCATTTCCTTCAGTTCCTCTGTCACCCTAGGATCTCTGGCCCCTAGTAGATCTGGGAGATTGTGTCTTCCTTTGTGAAGACAGAACCAAAGTACCTGTTCAAACTCGTCTGCCATTTCCTTGTTCCCCCCATAATAAATTCACCTGTTTCTGTCTTCAAGGGACCCACGTTTGTCTTAACTAATTTTTTGCTGTTCACATACCTGAAGAAGGTTTTACTATCCTCCTTTATATTCTTGGCTAGCTTACCTTCGTATTTCATCTTTTCTCCCCGTATTGCCTTTTTAGTTACCTTCTGTTGATCTTTAAAAGTTTCCCAATCCTCTGGCTTCCCGCTCATCTTTGTTATGTTATACCTGTACGTCTTCTCTTTTATTTTTATACTGTCCTTGACTTTCCTTGTCAGCCATGAGAGTTAGATAGAGCTCTTAAAGGTAACGGTCAGGGGATATGGGGAGAAGGCAGGAACGAGGTACTGATTGTGGATGATCAGCCATGATCACAGTGAATGGCGGTGCTGGCTCAAAGGGCTGAATAGCCTACTCCTGCACCTATTGTCTATTGTCTATTGCCTCTTCCTCCCCTTCTTCCTCTTTGGAATAAAATGATCCTGCATCTTCTGGATTATTCCCAGAAATACCTGCCATTGCTATTCCACTGTTATCCCTGCTAGGGTCCCTTTCCAGTCAACTTTGGCCAGCTCCTCCCTCATGCCTCCATAGTTCCCTGTGTTCAACTGCAATACTGACATTCCGAATTTACCTTCTCCCTCTCAAATTGCAGAATAAAACGTATCATATTATGATCACTACCTCCTTATAGTTCCTGTACCTTGAGTTCCCTTGTCAAATCCATTTCATTGCACAACACCAGATCCAGAATTGCCTTCTCCCTGGTAGGCTCCAGTACAAGCTGCTCTAAGAATCCATCTCGGAGGCACTCCACTAACTCCCTTTCTTGGGGTCCAGTACCAACCTGGTATACAGGCTTCAGGATACCTATATTACAGGCATCGGGATACACACAATTCTTCTACTTGTGGTACAACCTAGGCTTGATATATAAAGTTTCCACATCAGGTCTATCCTGGTAGAGATAAATTGATTTATTTGTGACTTTGATGGCATATTTTTAGTGATTTGTGTACCCTTACATTCTCCTGCTCCTCCATCTTATTCAGCCTTGTATTAAACAAGCAGTATGTTGCCTGTTAAATGTTAAGAAAGATAATGGAAATTTAACATTAAAATTACATGCAAAAACAGCCATTAAGCAAAAATAGACGAAAGGGTAGTCAGTACAAATTTTAGAGAGAATCATGCTTTACCAACATTATTGGACCCTTTGAACTTTTTGACTAAGTAGACAATGCAAAAGGCATATATGGATTTTCAATGGACTTTTGGTGAGGCACTGTGGTAAACAAAGAATATAGGGTATACTGTAACAAGACAAGTTTCAGTATGGAGAGCAAGCTGATTATGGAATGGAGATCATGGATTAAGTTTATATACTGTGGATGGAAAAAGATAGGAAATAGAACTTGACAGAGATCAGTGTTAATGACAAGGTAAATGAATGAGAAAGGACATAAAGTGTTGGAGTAACTCAGCGGGTCCAGAAGCATCCCTGGAGAACATGGATAGGTGGTGTTTTGGGTCAGGCTGATTGTGGGGGTGGGGTGGGGGAGAAAGCTAGAAGAGATGAGGGGCAGGACAAAGCACGGCAGGTAACTGGTGAGCACAGGCAAGGGGGCTTTTTGAAAGGCACATGATTGGGCAAAGGTCAGCGATTAATTAAAAAAGGAGCGAGACAAAAGGGTTGAAGGGTTGCGGATTGTGAAGCCAGAGGATGGAATGTGGGTGGATAGGTGTGAGTCCATGTGGGGCACAGGGGTGTGGGGAGGAAGAAAGGGGGTGTGGGGGAAAGGGGAGGGGATGGGTTGGTAGAGGTTACCTAAAATTGTAGAATTCAATGTTCATACCATTGGGTAGTAAGCTATAAGGTGGTGTTCCTCTAGTTTGTGTGTGGCTTCCCACTCTGAAACAAGGAAGTTTGCCAGTAGTTCGCATTGAATACATATATAATAATTCCCAAATGAAACTGAGCAAACCTTTACAACATGTATTCGCCTTATGTCTCTTCTGCTTAATCCAAATCGATCCTCTTCCAGCCATTTACATTAGGGCTGGATATAACAGTTCCTTCAACTTGAGTCAAGAAACACAGCAAAAGTCTGCACCAGTAGCACATTGCTATTTGATATCTGAACTAACCCTGAATTATAACACAAACAACAATGAAATACCCCAGGCACAATTTGTCCTTAGCAAATACATATTCCATGACCACTGACTACAGTGGGATTGTTTTCAACAGCTTCCAATGCCTAGTCCTGTAAAGAATAAAGATCTTACGCAACCTCAGTGTGCCACAACAGGGTACACGGCCAATTAAGTACTTTTGAAATGTGTCATTGCTATAAAGTAGCAAAGGCAACAAGCAATGTGGACAGTGCAAGCTCCCCACACAAAAAAATTATAATGATTAGCCAATCAATTTGAATTGTGCCCTTTTGAGACCAATTTTAATCTGAACAGTAGGGATAACTCTCTTCTTCTCGATGGAAGCTTCATGTCTGCCCGTGAGGGAGAGGCAATTCTTGCTTTAATTATTCACATTAGAGTTTAGACTTTAGAGATACAGTGCGGAAACAGGCCCTTCGGCCCACCGAGTCCACATCAACCAGAGATCACCTCGTACACTAACACCATCCTACACAGTAGGGAAAATTTACAATTTTTATCAAAGCCAATTAACCTACGAACCTAAGATAGACACAAAATGCTGGAGTAACTCAGTAGGACAGGCAGCATCTCTGGAGAGAAGGAATGGGTGACGTTTCGGGTCGAGACCCTTCTTCAGACTGAGTCGGAGGAAAAGGAAACAAGAGATATAAACGGGGATGTAGAGAGATATAGAACAAATGAATTAAAGAGATGCAAAAAATAATGATGATATAAGAAACAGGCCAATGTTAACTGTTTGCTAGGTGAGAACAAGAAGCTGGTGCGACTTGGGTGGGGGAGGGATGGAGAGGGAACGCAGGGGTTACTTGAAGTTAGAAAAATCTATATTCATACCACGGGTTTGTAAGCTGCCCAAGCAAAATATGAGATGCTGTGCTTGAAGTTAGTGAAATCAATATTCATACCACTCGGTTATAATACTTGAAATTAATCCAAACCTATAAACCTGTACGTCTTTAGAGTGTGGGAGGAAACCTGAGCACCCGGAGAAAACCCACATGGTCACAGGGAGAATGTACAAACTCCATACTGACAGCACCCATAGTCAGTATAAGAAAATAACTGCAGATGCTGGAACAAATCGAAGGTATTTATTCACAAAATGCTGGAGTAACTCAGCAGGTCAGGCAGCATCTCAGGAGAAAAGGAATGGGTGACGTTTTGGATCGAGACCCTTCTTCAGACTGATGTCAGGGGGGCGGGACAAAGGAAGGATATAGGTGGAGACAGGAAGATAGAGGGAGATCTGGGAAGGGGGAGGGGAAGAGAGGGACAGAGGAACTATCTAAAGTTGGAGAAGTCGATGTTCATACCACTGGGCTGCAAGCTGCCCAGGCGAAATATGAGGTGCTGTTCCTCCAATTTCCGGTGGGCCTTACTATGGCACTGGAGGAGGCCCATGACAGAAAGGTCAGACTGGGAGTGGGAGGGGGGAGTTGAAGTGCTCGGCCACCGGGAGATCAGATTGGCGAACGCGGACCGAGCGCAGGTGTTGAGCGAAGCGATCACCGAGCCTGCGTTTGGTTTCGCCGATGTAAATAAGTTGACATCTGGAGCAGCAGATGCAATAGATGAGGTTGGAGGAGGTGCAGGATCATGCCTGGGTCTCTGGCGCTGTGAGGCAGCAGCTCTACCACTGCGCCATAGAGGTTGATGGCCAGTGTGGACTTGTCGGGTCAGTACTTTCAAATTGCTATTTGCTTTGACCATTTGCTCACTGGTCAACCTTCTCTATCTTCCATAGCAATTCTACCGCTCGTCACTATGCTACCCGAAGCGTAACATCTCCAGGATCAGAGCACCTCTCCACTGTTGTGCAGGAATGCAAATCTAGATTTTTGTATTCAGGCTTCTCAGTGGGACTGTCCTACAAATCCACTGTTATTTCATTCTTAGTTTCTGAAATTTAATTATACTTTAAATTTTCATTTTTTAGTGGAATGACCCAATTTCAAAATATTTTGACAAAAAAGCCAAAGTCCTGTCACTCGCCTGGCTTTGTCCCGCCCTCCACCTCTCTTCCAACTTTCCCCCGACTACTACAATCGGTCTGAAGAAGGGTGCTGAACCGAAATGTCACCTAACCATGTTCTCCAGAGATGCTGCCTGACCTGCTGAGTTACTTCAGCACTTTGTGTCTTCGTTTTGTCAACCTGCATCTGCAGTTCCTTGTTTCAACATTCAAGATGTTATTTTACAATCTCCCCATATCAAGGTGGCTTCACATACCCTGCATATCATGTTCACTATTTAGGGCCTGTCCCACTTAGGCGATTTTTTAGGCGACTACAGGCGACTAGGCTGTCCCCACACAGTCATCGGGGTGTCGCCTGTATGGACGTGAGTAGTCTCCAAAGAGTCGTAGCGTTTTTCTGGTCGTCGCTGGATTTTGAGATATTTTTAAATTTTCGGCAACTGTTGGTTTGACGCCTGTGATCGTAGCTTGACGTCTCCTGATGTAGGTGCTGTCGTAGGTTGTTGCCATGTTGTCGCCAGGTGACGTAAGTTGTCGCCAGTGCTAACTTCGGTGAATTCCATTGGCGATTACCTACGTCAATCTACCGGCAACAGGTACCGGCGTCAAAACCGGAGGCCAAAATGACGTGAATTGTCTTCAGTTGTTGCCGACAGGGTCGTAGCTTGTCGTATCTTGTCGCGGGTAGACATAGGTTGACTTCAGTTGTCGTAGGTGCGGTCGTAGGAGGACGTCCTAAGTCGTGACGATTGGGTCGCCGGTTGTCGGTAGCTTACCGTAGCTTGACGTCAACTAGGTGGTGGGTTGTTGTAGCTTGTCGTAGACATTGTCGTAAGGGGGGTCCAGTCACCGTTTTTTCGGCAACCTGCTACGACTATGACAGTCGCCGGCAGTCGCCTAAAAAATTGCCTAAGTGGGACAGGCCCTTTAATGTTACCATTGGTACCAAAATGTTTATAGATGGTCTGCATCCCAGGGTACTTAAGGAGGTGGCTCTAGAAATAGTGGAAGCATTGGAGATCATTTTTCAATGTTCTATAGATTCAGGATCAGTTCCTGTGGATTGGAGGATAGCAAATGTTATCCCACTTTTTAAGAAAGGAGGGAGAGAGAAAACGGGTAATTATAGACCAGTTAGTCTGACATCAGTGGTGGGGAAGATGCTGGAGTCAATTATAAAAGACGAAATTGCTGAGCATTTGGATAGCAGTAACGGGATCATTCCGAGTCAGCATGGATTTACGAAGGGGAAATCATGCTTGACAAATCTACTGGAATTTTTTGAGGATGTAACTAGGAAAATTGACAGGGGAGAGTCAGTGGATGTGGTGTACCTCGACTTTCAGAAAGCCTTCGACAAGGTCCCACATAGGAGATTAGTGGGCAAAATTAGGGCACATGGTATTGGGGTAGGGTACTGACATGGATAGAAAATTGGTTGACAGACAGAAAGTAAAGAGTGGGGATAAATGGGTCCCTTTCGGAATGGCAGGCAGTGACCAGTGGGGTACCGCAAGGTTCGGTGCTGGGACCCCAGCTATTTACGATATACATTAATGACTTAGACGAAGGGATTAAAAGTACCATTAGCAAATTTGCAGATGATACTAAGCTGGGGGGTAGTGTGAATTGTGAGGAAGATGCAATAAGGCTGCAGGGTGACTTGGACAGGTTGTGTGAGTGGGCGGATACATGGCAGATGCAGTTTAATGTAGATAAGTGTGAGGTTATCCACTTTGGAAGTAAGAATAGAAAGGCAGATTATTATCTGAATGGTGTCAAGTTAGGAGGAGGGGGAGTTCAACGAGATCTGGGTGTCCTAGTGCATCAGTCAATGAAAGGAAGCATGCAGGTACAGCAGGCAGTGAAGAAAGCCAATGGAATGTTGGCCTTCGTAACAAGAGGAGTTGAGTATAGGAGCAACGAGGTCCTTCTACAGTTGTACCGGGCCCTGGTGAGGCCGCACCTGGAGTACTATGTGCAGTTTTGGTCTCCAAATTTGAGGAAGGATATTCTTGCTATGGAGGGCGTGCAGCGTAGGTTCACTAGGTTAATTCCCGGAATGGCGGGACTGTCGTATGTTGAAAGGCTGGAGCAATTGGGCTTGTATACACTGGAATTTAGAAGGATGAGGGGGAATCTTATTGAAACATATAAGATAATTAGGGGATTGGACACATTAGAGGCAGGAAACATGTTCCCAATGTTGGGGGAGTCCAGAACAAGGGGCCACAGTTTAAGAATAAGGGGTAGGCCATTTAGAACGGAGATGAGGAAGAACTTTTTCAGTCAGAGAGTGGTGAAGGTGTGGAATTCTCTGCCTCAGAAGGCAGTGGAGGCCAGTTCGTTGGATGGTTTCAAGAGAGAGCTGGATAGAGCTCTTAAGGATAGCGGAGTGAGGGGGTATGGGGAGAAGGCAGGAACGGGGTACTGATTGAGAGTGATCAGCCATGATCGCATTGAATGGCGGTGCTGGCTCGAAAGGCTGAATGGCCTACTCCTGCACCTATTGTCTATTGTCTATTGACTAGGTTTGTATACACTGGAATTTAGAAGGATGAGAAGGGATCTTATCGAAACGTATAAGATTATTAAGGGGTTGGACATGTTAGAGGCAGGAAACATGTTCCCAATGTTGGGGGAGTCCAGAACCAGGGGCCACAGTTTAAGAATAAGGGGTAGGCCATTTAGAACAGAGATGAGGAAAAACTTTTTTAGTCAGAGTTGTGAATCTGTGGAATTCTCTGCCTCAGAGGGCAGTGGAGGCCAATTCTCTGAATACATTCAAGAGAGAGCTAGATAGAGCTCTTAAGGATAGCGGAGTCAGGGGGTATGGGGAGAAAGCAGGAACGGGGTACTGATTGAGAATGATCAGCCATGATCACATTGAATGGTGGTGCTGGCTCGAAGGGCCGAATGGCCTACTCCTGCACCTATTGTCTATTGTCTATTATCCTGTGACTCTCACCATGTACATAGTACATTGTAACTCATACTAACTCAGCAGGTCAGGCAGCATCTCTGGAGAAAAAGAATAGGTGGCGCTTCGGATCAGAACATTTCTTCAGATTATCAGGCTGTTATCAATGTTTTGTACACATGCCTCCATAAACATCTACATATCCAGAGATCAGTGAATTGTTGAAGAGTCCAGATATCTGCAAACTAATCTCAAAACAAAAAATACCCAGGAAATATTACACTTTGTTACAAGGTTCCAAAGTGTGTGTAACGTGGTACTCAGAAATCACTACTTTATTTCAGCTTAAAATATATCTTTATCAACTTCTAACATAAAGACATATATGTTCCAAATAATATCAATTGTTTCTTAAAATGTCTACAGCATTACTTAAAACTTATGTGGGACGGGCAGCATTTCTGAAGAACGGTCTCGACGCTAAACGTCACGCATTCCTTCTCTCCAGAGATGCTGCCTGTCCCGCTGAGTTACGCCAGGATTTTGTGTCTATCTTCAGTGTAAACCAGCATCTGCAGTTCTTTCCTACATTTAAAAATTATGTTTGTTTCTTAACGGTTTTTTGTCTGAGAGAATTCTACAGTTTGTTGAGGTCATTGTTATGGATGTCAGGGATCTTCTTGAACTGATGCCCGTCAGCAATCACTGTCAAAGAAGAAGGGAGCTCATTAAAACTGTGTGGACTCAGTGTCTCACTGTCTTTCTCATGAAAATCCAGGTCATGACGTCCTCGCAGTCCAACTTGTCCTGTAACCCTTGGGGGTCCGTGGTGCTTCTACTTCTACGGAGATTTTCATAGTAATCCACACAATGAAAAGTTAATGCAAAAATCTTCAATCAAAGTTATAACTGACAATTGGCAGAACTTCTGAGAAAATTTGTTGCACTGGTTTCATGTGATGTGAGTAAAATGAAACTACACAAGGCAAGGATTGGCTTCTTTAACTCAATTTCTCATTCCCCAATAGTTTTTGGTTTTCCTGGCTTATGAAGGACAATGTACTTTACATATAAACATTACATTATTTTTATAATTGCACCCTCTGCTAACTTTTGCATCTTATCCACCTTCTTTTCCATCTTATCTACCTGTGTCACCACTTTCAGGGAAATATGCACTGGTACTCCTTGAAACTTCTGCCTGACAGCACTCCCCAGCTGTTCACTGTGAACCTTCCACCCTGGTTTGACTTTCCAAAATGCAACACATCGCACATATGTGAATGTAAAACTCTATTAGCCATCCCTTGTCCCACTTGTCCAGCTGATCAAGATCCCACTGTAATTCTTGATAACCATCTTCACTTCCTATGATACTATCTATTTTAGACAATAGACAATAGGTGCAGGAGTAGGCCATTCAGCCCTTCGAGCCAGCACCGCCATTCAATGCGATCATGGCTGATCACTCTCAATCAGTACCCCGTTCCTGCCTTCTCCCCATACCCCCTCACTCCGCTATCCTTAAGAGCTCTATCCAGCTCTCTCTTGAAAGCATCCAACGAACTGGCCTCCACTGCCTTCTGAGGCAGAGAATTCCACACCTTCACCACTCTCTGACTGAAAAAGTTCTTCCTCATCTCCGTTCTAAATGGCCTACCCATTTAGTTTCATCTGCAAGCTTACTAATTGTTCCTTGTACATTCTCATCCAAATTGTTGATATAAACCACAAACAGCAATGGGCCCAGCACAAATTCCTGAGACATACCATTAGACATAGGCTTCTAGTCTAAAATACAACCTTCCACCACCATTCTCAGCTTCCGTTTCACAAATCCAATTCTGAATACAGTTAGCTAGCTTCTCTTGGATCCCATACATTCTAACCGTCTAGAGCAGCCTACTATGTGAAACCCTTTCAGAAGCCTTGCTGAAGTCCATATAGACCATGTGTATGGCCCTGCCCTTGTAAACTTTCTTGATTACTTTTTCAAAAAACTCAATCATATATATGAGATGCGATCTCCCACGTACAAAACTGTACAAAATCAATCCCGGCCTATCCAAATGCATGTATATCCTATCCCTTAGATCCTCTCCAGTAATTTTCTTACCCGAGATGTTACTTACTGGTTTACAGCTCTCAGGTTTTGCTTTGCAGCCCTTTTTAAAGAGAAGCACAACATTAGCCACTATTCGATCTTTTGGCACCTCACCAGTGTCAAACGATGATTCATATATCTCAGCCAAGACACCTGCAATTTCGTCTCTAACTTCCCACAATGTCCTCGGATATATCTGAAATGTATCTACCTATGCGTGTCTTAGGATGTCCAGCAGCTCCATGACTGTAATAGGGACTGTTCTCAAGACAGTTTAATGGTTATCATGTTTTCCTCCATGCGAAAAACAGAGGGACCATGTGTAGATCAGTGCATGTTCCTTTAACATAGTGACCTCACCACTACTAACCACTCCCCATGGTCTCGTGTATAATTGTAGCTTCCCCACCTCCAGCTCGCTCTCTAGTTCCGGTGATGACCACGGACAGCTAGGGCGTAATGTGTGTAGTGCAATTAATAAAGATATTCAGTAAAAGACTCTGCGTACGAAGGACGTCCTTTTACATGGTGTCAGAGCGGTAGACTTGCGTCTCCTGTTTATCGGTTTTTATTTTATTATTTGTTCCTCCCAGTTGTGTCCCCTCCTTCCACTTTGCCATGGCTCCCTCGTGTCGTCGTCCGGACACGCTCGTTTTTGATGGGGACATAGTGCACCGCTGGACTGTCTTCCAGCGGGACTACGAACACTATATCGCGATTGCCCATCCTGATGCAACTTCTGCAGTACGGGCTCACCTGCTCCTCAACCTGGCTGGTCCGGAGGCAATGGAACGCTATGCTTCGTTCGATTTCGTCCCTCCGGAGGACCGCAACGACCCGGTATGTCTCATGGCCAAGTTCACTGCCCTGTGTGATATACCCACCAATAACATTCTTGAGCGTTTTAACTTTTTCACGCGTCGTCAGACTCCGGGGGAGCACGTTGACGCCTTCATTGCTTCTTTGAGGCATATGGCTCGGCGGTGCCGCCTTGAGGCGATCACACCCGACGAGATGATCAGGGACGTCCTGGTCAACGGCCTCCTAAACTCAAAGCTGCGTGACGAGCTCCTGATGAAGCCTGACCTGTCGCTAAAGGACGCCGTGCATGCCGCACGCATGGCCTCTGTTGTTGCCTCAGTATCTCGGCCGGCGTCCCATGACATAAATTTCGCCGGCCGCCGGCGGCTAAATGCCCCGCAGGCCAGGGTCGCCCCCTCCGCGCCCACTACGGTCACCCCTCGCCGATGCCCAAACTGCAACTTCTCGTCACACCAGTTTAACGTTTGCCCAGCGCAGGGCAAAACTTGTAATTCCTGCGGGAAACTGAACCACTTTTCTGCAGCTTGTCGTTCTCGTGGGAGACCTGTCCCTGCTCCTAGAAGGAGTCTAAACAACCTTGCGAACAGTGATAGCGCAACCGGTTCCCTGTACCAACACGAGGAACTCCCCGATCCAGATACAGTGTTTTCGCTTTTGGGTGCACCTGCGTTGATAACGGATCCTTCCGTGCATGTTACTGTCAATGGACACTCCTTCCCTGCGAAGGTCGATACTGGTGCTTTTGCAAATGTTATGTCTGTTGGCCTCTTCGAGCAGATAAGCTCGGGGGAGAGGATTACTCCTGACAACTCCCGCCTTCATGCCTATGGGGGAGGTGTTCTGGTTGCCGTGGGGAAGGCAACGGTTATCTGTACTGTTCTGGAGACCTCTCGGCCCCTCACGTTCCTCCTGCTAGCATCTGACAACGTCACCCTGCTGGGCGCCCGTGCATGCCAGGACTTTGGCTTGGTTTCATTCCACCGCGACATCCACCTGGTGCAGGCCCCCATGGACCCCCTGATCGAGTATCCCGACCGATTTGATGACGTCCTGGGGAAGCTGCCCTGTGCCTACAAGATCGTTGTTGACCCGGGAGTCAACCCGGTGGTTAGACCGGCCCACCGTGTGTCTTTTGCCATGAAGGGCCGCGTGGAGTCCACACTACGTGGCATGGTGGACATGGGCATCCTCAAGGAGGTGAGTGCCCCCACCCAGTGGGTCTCCACCATGGTGGTCGCTGCCAAGAAAGATGCGAGCGAGATCAGGATCTGCATCAACCCAAAAGACCTGAACCTGGCTATCAAGCGCCCGCACTACCCCATGCGGACGGTGGAGGACGTCGCGGCACAGGTCGGTCCAGCCACAGTTTTCTCGGTCCTAGATGCCAAGAGCTCCTTTTGGCAGATCCCTTTGGATGCACGGTCCTCCTTCCTGACCACCTTCAGCACACCTTTTGGCAGGTTCCGTTTCCTCCGCATGCCTTTTGGGATCAACTCAGCAAGCGAGGTTTTCCAGCGTACAATGGAGCAGCTGTTTGCCGGGTTGCCGTGCGCCATCATTGTGGATGACATCCTGGTGTACGGGAGGGACGTCGCTGAGCACGACCGACACCTCCGCCAAGTCCTGGACAGGGCTCGTGAGATCAATCTCAAACTTAATCAACGGAAGTGTCGATTCCGCGTTGAGGAAGTCACCTACGTTGGCCATGTTTTCACGGCGGGGGGCCTGAAACCAGACCCCGAGAAGACGGCGGCGATCACCGAAATGCCCGCCCCCACTGACGTGCCCGGCCTGCAGCGCTTTCTGGGCATGGTCAACTACTTAGGCAAGTTCATACCCGACCTCAGCGAACTGAGTGCCCCCCTGAGGGAGCTGATCAAGAAGGACAATGCCTGGGTCTGGCTCCCGCACCACCAGTCGACCTTCGTGGCCCTGAAGTCCAGACTCGCACGGACCCCCACTTTGCAGTTTTTCGACCTGAACAGGCCAATCGTCCTCACCTGCGATGCATCTCGGTTCGGCCTTGGTGCTGCCTGCCTGCAGCTCTATGACGACCGGCAGCTGCCCGTCTCCTATGCCTCTCGCACAATGACCCCTGCTGAACAGGGCTACGCCCAGATTGAAAAAGAGCTCCTTGCCGTGGTATTCGCGTGCTCCAAATTCAAAGACTACGTTCTGGGCAACACCTTCACCATCGAAACTGACCACCAACCGCTGGTCTCTATTTTGAAAAAGCCCATCCACGCAGCCTCGTCCCGTTTGCAGCGGATGATGCTGCAGCTTCAGCGCTTTACCTTCGATATCGTGTACCGCAAGGGCAAGGAGATGTTCGTGGCAGACACTTTGTCCCGTGCCCCACTACCTTCCATTTCCCGCCATCCGTACGAATCGGCTGACCTGATGGTGTTGAACGTCAACATCGTTCCATCTTGGCAGATGCAGTCCCTGGTCACACACACTGCCGCTGATCCTGCCCTGCAACAGCTTGAGAGCGTCATCCGCCGTGGCTGGCCTGACCGACGGTCTTCCCTGCCGGCTGGTGCCGTGCCCTACTTCCTGGTTCGGGATGAACTGGTGCTGCACGCGGGCGTGGTGGTGAAGGGTCACAAGGTCGTGGTGCCGGCCGCGCTGCGAGATCACTACTTTCAGACTGCCCACAACGGACACCCCGGGGTGGAGGCCACTTTATCCCAGGCCCAAGCACAATTTTACTGGCCTGGCATGGTTCAGGACATCCGGGACAGGGTATCCGCCTGCGCTGCCTGCAACCGCCTACTACCTCATCAGCAGCGCCAGCCTCTCCTGCAGCAGCCGGCTCCCGAGTTGCCGTGGATGGCTGTTGCCGCCGACATTTTCGAGTGGCGTGGCAAACACTACCTGGTCCTGGTGGACTCCTACTCCAGCTGGTTCGAGGTGGACCTGCTGCCGTCCCTCACGTCTGCTGCCGTCATCGGGAAGCTTCGCCGCCACTTCTCTACCTTTGGTTCCCCGGTATCTCTCCAGTCCGACAACGGGAGCCAGTTTACCAGCGCGGAGTTTGCCGCTTTCGCCACCCTGTGGAACTTTCGCCACATCACCAGCAGCCCCGAGTACCCGCAAAGCAATGGACTTGCAGAGCGCGCTGTCCGCAGCGCGAAGGAACTGATGGAACGTTGTCGGCTTGCCAGTTCTGATTTGTACCTTGCCCTCCTCAACCTCCGCAACATCTCCCGGGACCCCGCGCTCGGTTCCCCTGCCCAGCGCCTCATGTCCCGCACCACTAGACCCCCCATCCCCGTCTCCCAGCAATCCCTGAAACCAACGGCTCGCAGCCCTGCCGCTGTCAAGGAGCGCATCATCGAAAAGCAAGTCATTCAGAAGCGCTCCTTTGACAAATCGTCCCGTCCCCTTCCCCCTCTGTTCGCTGGCCAGGTTGTCCGGATGGAGTCCGCCTCGGGTCACCACCGGCTGGCCGTGGTCGTCGGCAATGCTGACTCTCCACGGTCGTACCTGGTTAATTACGAGGGCACCGTGTACCGTCGTACCCGCCAGCACCTGATGCTGGTCAACGAGCCTGCACCGCCTCCCGCGGTCCCGTATTCACCTCCCGTCCAGTCCCCGGTGCCTGATGTGCCTCCTGCTCCCGTCCATCCTCGCGTGCCCCAACCTTCGCCGTCTCGGCTGTCTGTGCCCGGCACACCCCAGCCCCCTTCACCTCCTTCGCCTGCGCGTTTGCGGGTATCGCCGCCCCGTTCTCCTCCTTCCCCTGGTTCCCCTGCCTCGGTACCCGCACCCGTCCCTGCTCTTCCTTCGGCCGAAGAGGATGGGGGGTTGCGCACCCGCTCTGGGCGACTGGTCAAGCCGCCTGTCCGGTACGGTGGGTACGAGTAGTCTGTGTTGTGCTGCATTCTATCTGCTCCCTGCTTATAGTTTAAGTCTAGCGTATGAGCCGTGGTCGCTCTTGTTTCCAAGAGGAAGGATGTAGATCAGTGCATGTTCCTTTAACATAGTGACCTCACCACTACTAACCACTCCCCATGGTCTCGTGTATAATTGTAGCTTCCCCACCTCCAGCTCGCTCTCTAGTTCCGGTGATGACCACGGACAGCTAGGGCGTAATGTGTGTAGTGCAATTAATAAAGATATTCAGTAAAAGACTCTGCGTACGAAGGACGTCCTTTTACACCATGCGAACCATGTACATCTCCTATGGCTCCATGCATAGATGACCATTATGGCTCCATGCATAGATGACCATTATGGCTCCATGCATAGATGACCATTATGGCTCCATGCATAGATGACCATTATGGCTTCTGAGAGGCCATATTCTCTTACTATTTACCCTTGTTTCCTTAATACATTTATAAAATTCCTTACAAGTTCAGGTTGTATATTTTTAATTATATATTTGTGACCTATTGCACTACTTATACAATGTTAATTCAAAACCATCAGTGCAATGGAATAAATATTAAAGACTTTCTTTGTACTTTCCATTAATTGTCTGCAGAGGTTATGTTGAGAAATTGGAAGAACTTGTACGTAAGGTACCAGCAATTACCAGAAAATTAACGTTGGCTTGTGTCCAATAATAATAAAGTTGCACTTACAGACAATTAAATTATTTTGACAAAGTATCATGGTGTGGCTCCCACAATTGCATACTTTTATTGCATGGTAAGGATAGAAAATTCTAATATGGATAATAACCATTAAATTATCCGCACTTTGAGTCATTCAGAATCAAATTCCTCCAAGTATGTTGCAAAACATACTTGGCTAATAAAGTATGATTATGATTATTACGATTATGATTATTATGTTGGCCGGTGTGGGCAAGTTGGGCCGAAGGGCCTGTTTCCAGGCTATATGACTCTATGACTATAACTATCTAGCAAAATAAAGTTAAAACTATCCCTAAAATCATCAGATTCATAGAAAACATACTTTTTACAGGATGCATCTTCAACATGCACATCACTATGCATAAAAGATAGAAGATGATGTCTAGTCAAGGTGTAAAGCTAATATAAAATGCTCTTTGTTCAATAGGTTCAGTGCTCTCATTTAATTCTTTATGGCTTGAGTCAGATGTATATATTTGGTACACAATTTTAAATAAATGCTTACAAAATCAATGATTTGTTGTATTCCTCAGTTGACCAACAAGGACTAGCACATGAAACTCCATCTATTTCCTACACCAATTTTTAAATCTTTGACATGGAAATCTATGATGTCTTCACCAGCACCATTATAAGGTTAAAATAATTATTACTAATAAAAAAATCTGGCAGTGGTTTTGCAGAATTTAGTAACAGCATCCTTGCTTTGGGTGGTCGCTTGGCTGATGTGAATGTTTTTGCAAGTGTTACCAACATCTCCAAAGTGGCAGGGTATTGGTTATATTTGTTACAGTCCAGTCAGCTCCATGGAGTCATCATATTAAATTATCTTCATAGTTGTTTATATACAATTCAAAACTTATTAGGAAGAGCACCATTATATCCTTTTACGTCGACGTTCACTTTGTACAGACTTGACACCGGCTTATTATTGATCGTAATTCTCCTGCTTTTAATGTTTGTGGCCTGGGTTTCCTGTAACATAAGCATAAAGAATTTCTGTATACTTAGCTAAGTTGGTCCTATAATTATTATTGATAGCGTCAGAAAGAGAAACAGCAGAGAAAGAGCCCTATAGATAATCAAGTCTGCGCCGATCAGCAAGTACCCATTTTTACACGAATTCTTTCCTAGCCCATTTTATTCTCTATGTTACTCTTTTGTTCTCCGTTAGTAAAGAGATTACAATAATTTAAAGGAATACAAGTTCCTTTGCTGCTATGAGTACATGTAGAATTTCAGAATGGTGTGTGCACACATTCGAAGGATGGACTGAATTGACTTAATTTGACTGTCTGTGCAAGGTTGAATTGGCATCCATGAGTCAATTGTGCACTGACAAAGACACACTCTTATTTTTTGAGCATCTGCAATATGATTGATATTTTTGTTGAATTCAGTCCCAGATTAGGTATTTTCACAAGCACCTGGGATACGCAGATGGTCTCCCTAGTACTGAGATCAGTTTATCTTGGCATCATGCTCGGCACAAAGATTGTGGGCCGAAGGGCCCATTCCTGTGCTGTACTGTTCTATGTTCTTTGTATTGACCAGCACAAGTCTCCCCAGATCAACACTCCAGAACACTGATCCATTGTTCCGCAACCCTCTTCAGATAGGCAACATTGGTGAATACCCTTGCATACTAGTGAGGCCGTTGGTGCAAATGCAGATGTGACCTGCTAACAAATTGCAGTACAGGCAAATTGTGGCATCAAACAAATGCACACCAGTAACCTAACACACACCAGGGACAATTTTACAACTATCTGAGGCCAATTAACCTACAAAGCTGTACATCTTTGGACTGTGGGCGGAAATCAGTGCTCCCGGAGAAAACCCACACGGTCACAGGGAGAATATTCAAACTCCGTGCAGGCAGCACCCATAGTCAGAATTGAACCTGGGTCTCTGGCGCTGTAAGGCTGCAACGCTCCCGTTGTACCACTGTGCTGCCCGAGTTAATATCAGGTTCTCAAAAATGTATGAACTAGATGTATTAACAGATGCTCAGATTTGCAATTACAGGCATGGAAAGAGCAGATAATAAACTCCATTCAAATCTAGCAATCATGCTGCACCTTTAGGGATCAGGGGGTATGGAGAGAAGGCAGGTACGGGATACTGAGTTGGATGATCAGCCATGATCATATTGATTGGCGGTGCAGGCTCCAAGGGCCGAATGGCCTACTCTTGCACCTATTTTCTATGTTTCTATGTTTATATGTTTCTGAAGGGCAGTATTTATACCTGAACATTTGTGAGGGATCCAGCGTTGCCAGCCAAAAACTGTAGGTGTTTGCATAATAGTTGCACGTCCCCCTCCCGTGACATTCAATAAAAGGTGCCACACGAAATTCTTCCAAACACGATCCAGGTGAAGCCAAAGCTTGACCCGATCCCTCAGCACCTGAGCCTCTGTGCTGGAGGAGGAAGTGAGAGAAACATATTTCCATAACAGATTAGCAGTTTAGGGGAATTAGTTTCAGAATTGAGGTGCAGCTAATCAGTAAACAGGAACATAGACGAGGGAGACATTGTGTATCTGTTGCCTTGCATCTCCTCAGGAGGGAAGAAGGTTAACCTTCTACACTGTGCAGGAAGGAACAGCAGATACTGGTTTATACTGTAGATAGACACAAAATGCTGGAGTCTGAAGAAGGGTGACGATCCAGAATGTCACCTATTCCTTTTCTCCAGAGTTGTTGCTTGACCGCTGAGTTACTCCTGCGTTTTGTGTCTAACTTTCTACTTTGTCTTGCAGACTGTTAACAATGGGGGAGATAAAGCCCAGACGAAAAATGAAAACTTTCATACTTCCAAAAAAAATTAAACGATAAGGAAAGTTGTCATGAGAGGAATAGATTGGGGAGACGCACAGAGTCTCTTGCCCAGAGTAGGGGAATCAAGAACCAGAGGACGTAGGTTTAAGGTGAGAGGGGAAAGATTTAATGTGAACCTGAGGGGCAACCTTTTCACACAAAGGGTTGTAGGTGTATGGAACGAGCTGCTGGAGGAGGTAGTTGAGCCAGGTACTATTGCACCATTTAAGAAACATTTGGACAGGTACATGTATAGGATAGGTTTGGAAGGATATGGGCCAAATGCAGGCAGGTGGGACTAGTGTAGATGGGAAATGTTGGCTGGTGTGGGAAAGTTGGGCTTGCTTCCACTTTGTATGACTCCATATCACCCTAATCCTACCTTGCCATCGGAGCACAACAGTCCACCTCTTGCTCGACCATGGACTTGTTATTGTGTTTTGAACCGAGGAGCTGTTATTTTTTCCCCACAGTCTTCTTTCTTATGGAAATTTTATATATTAGTTATGTATAATTTGTTATAATTATACATAATTATAATTATAAACATAATTATAAAGTTAATATAATTATAGTCTGTGAATCTGAGTCTATGTGATGCTGTTGGAAGCATAATTTTCATTGTGTCTGCTCTTAAGGATAGCGGAGTGAGGGGGTATGGGGAGAAGGCAGGAACGGGGTACTGATTGAGAGTGATCAGCCATGATCGCATTGAATGGCGGTGCTGGCTCGAAGGGCTGAATGGCCTACTCCTGTACCTATTGTCTATTCACTGTACTTGTGCATAAGACAATAACTCGACTTGAGCTTAGCAAAGTATACATTTGATTTTTAGTTTAGAGATGCAGCCTGGAAACAACCTTTCAGCCCATCGAATCCACGCCGACCATCGATCAGCCATTCACACTCGTTCAGTGTTATCCCACTTTCGCATCCACTCCCTACACACTGGGGAACATTTACAGATACCAATTAACTTACAAACCTGCACGACGTTGGGATGTGGGGAGCACTCGGGGGAAACCCACGCGATCGCAAAGAGAACGTGCAAACTCCACACAGACAGCAGCCAAGGTCAAGATTGAACCCAGGTCTCTGGCACTGCGAGGCAGCAGCTCTACCAGCTGCACCACTGTGCCGCACTCAACCCTAATGGTAAATCACAAGCACGAGTTGAAACCAACGTTTGTCTTAGTCTCTTCCCAAGCATGGACTCCATGGTTGCCACGGTATTCATTTATGTACATACCATTACAAATGAGTAGCCAATCCACATGGATCTCCAGCCTCTTGGACAGGGTGGGATCTGAATAGTTTGACTGTGCACAGCTATGACCATTGCCGGACTTTCACAAACAACACATCTGTGTAAAGAGACACACCACGAGTTAGCAAAAACTTTCAACACTCTTTGACACCAAAAGGCATTATGCTGCTACCCTTAAAGCAGAATTACTTAACTTAAAGTGTAGGATTAGTTCAATTTATTTAGTACAAATTCTTTACTTTGGTTTACATCAATAAATAATTCAATGTTTGGTTGTGAAAATTAGCTGAATTATAGTTTAGTTTTGAGAGTGTGAAACTGACCCTTTGTCCCACCAAGTCCATGTCGACCAGCGTACTCATACACTAGTTCTATCCTACACACTGGGGACAATTTACAGAATTATAGAATTAACCTACAAACCTGCATGTCTTTGGGAATGGCAGGAAACCAGGGCACCTGGAGAAAACCCATGCGGTTACAGGGAGAGTGTGCAAACTCCATACAGACATCACCTGCAGTCAGGATCAAGCCCGGTCTCTGGTGCTGTAAGGCACCAACTCTACTGCTATGCCACCGTGCCACCCTAAATTTTCCCTCCCTTAATCAGATACATGATGCCCAATCGTAGAACCACCCCCACAACGTTACCCTAATCAGCTCGCTTTCTATACCTGTAGGGATTGAATCTGGAACTCCCCAGATTAAAGGGCTCAAACAATTCACCGGTTAACTCACTGGCCCTATTTCCAAATCTTGCAATTCCAGATGGTATCCATAAATTCCTACAGAGGATCACAGATGCATTTTCGGGGGTAGTACCTGCTGATAAACGGTTGCAGCTCATGCCCTTTGATCGGAGCCATATCCATGGGCATTTGTTTAGAAGTTGACAACCAGTAGGAATAATCGTTTCTTGACGCATAGTTGCAGACATCATTTATATCACAGAACAAAAAAGGCATCACGCTGAACCTGGGCAAGCAACTCCCAGCTGTTCCTGAAAGCCACAGAAATAAAGAAACGTGAAGTGCGCAACAATTAGACTGGATTTCTAGAATATGTGCACCATCACCATTAGGCGGCACGGTGGCGCAGCGGTAGAGTTGCTGCCTTTTAGCGAATGCAGCGCCGGAGACTCAGGTTCGATCCTGACTACGTAGGCCGTCTGTACGGAGTTTCATCCCGTGACCTGCGTGGGTTTTCTCCGAGATCTTCGGTTTCCTCCCACACTCCAAAGACATACAGGTATGTAGGTTAATTGACTGGGTAAAAAATTGTCCCTAGTATGTGTAGGATAGTGTTAGTGTGCGGGGATCGCTGGGAGGCGCGGACTCGGTGGGCCGAAGGGCCTGTTTCCGCTCTGTATCTCTAAATCTAAAAAAAAAATCTACTGTATTTAAATACTTCTCCCAAATGCCATGGAGAAGTGTGGTTTTCTCTGAGATCAAATAAGGTTATGAGATTCCTGCTGGGAGCGAATGAAATGCATGTGCTGTTGTCCCTGCACTGTTCCGCTGCAATGCTGAGAAATATATTTTGTGCAATCTGCATCTTTCCCTTCACTCTACCTAGTGTACTTACGTTGGGCCTGATTGTATTTCTGTATAGTATCTGAATTGATTGGATAGCATGCAAAATAACGCTTTTCACTGCATTTCGTACGTGCGACAATGATAAACCTGAACTAAAACGTCACGTGGAATGCTGAAGGATCATAAAACATGAGTATGATTCACAAATGCACATAAACTGGGAACTTCATTGCAGCGCCAGTGTCCTGTTGTGGCTCATTCGTTTTCACTTTTAATGCTCAGATAAATGGTTATGGGTTCAAGTTCCACCCCAAAGGTCAAACACACACAAATTACAGAGGCCAGGAATTGGACTATTACATTGAAAGAATCAGCACAGACTCAAACAAACAAACGATTGATTTTGTCCCATACTAATCTATCACAGTACGGATGAGGTATAATGCTTTTGTTACCCTTAACAAGAACTTTAGACTTTAGAGATACAGCGTGGAAACAGGCCCATCAGCGCACGGAGCTCGCGCCAACTGGTGATCACCCCGTATACTAGCACTATCCTACACACTAGGGACAATTTACGGAAACCAGTTGACCTACAAACCTGTACGTCTTTGGAGCGTGGGAAGAAACCGGAGCACCCGGAGAAAACCCACGCAGTCACAGGGACAACGTACAAACTCCATGCAGACAGCACCCGTAATCAGGATCAAACCCGATCTCTGGTGCTCTGGCTGCGCCACCATGCCGCACTAAACCGACCCTCAAATACTGTGAAACTCATCTGCAACAAACATGTTTAGATCGCTTGCATTTTTCAGAAACAGCTTCTAGAGTGGATTAGCATACCTAAATCTTGCCCATATGCACGTCTGTTGCCTTGCACAAAGAGCAGAGAGTAGCCAATATGCAGCTGCTTGGTGCCACCTGGGCACAGAGGTATGTCTCTCGATTGACTGTGTCTTGTAAAGAAGAAACCTTGGATAACTGATGTCGATGGTCCTGGAGATCCCTTCACTCCTTGCTTTCCTGTTGGACCTGGAAACCCCTTCGATCCTATTGTTAAGCAAAAATATAATTTCTTCCAGTTGATGTTGTCTCAACCAAAACTGCATTTAGAGCTTTGATTTCAGCATATTGATCTACTTATGATTGTTAACAAACATATTATGGCATTGGCTTTAAAAGATATCATCACATTAAATGAATGCAATGTAATAAAGAAAAGATGAAAGGACATGTCACCGCATTTACCAACCCATTCCACAGTAATAGAAACAATCTGTGAGCATTTATCAAGAACTATTTGAAGTGGTTGCCTTGTTTACCTTTCGGTCCATCAAATCCAGGGGATCCCTGTGTTCCTGGATGGCCTATACCTCCAGGAAGCCCATTGAGACCAAATGGTCCAGGTGGGCCTGGTTTTCCTATACATAAACCAACACAGGAAAAAGTTGAGAAGCAAGGAACTGCAGGTGTTGGTTTACAGAAAAAGTCACAAAATACCGGAGCCACCTCCAATGTAATCCCAACATCAGCCACATCTTCCCATCCCCTCCCCTTTCTGCCATTCGCAGAGACTGCTCCCTCAGCAATTCCTTGGTCCACTCATCCCTTCCCACCCAGACCACCCCCTCCCCAGCTGTCTGGATGTCTGTGGCCAGTGGTGTTCCACAGTGGTGTTCAGTTTGTGATTATATATAAGTGACTTGGATGACTTAGATGGGTTGGTTAGTAAAGTTTGCAGACGACACCAAAATTACTGGAGTTGCGGACAGTGTGGCTGTGATAGGATACAGCGAGGATACAGATCCTGGATACAGATACGGGCAAATAAAGGACAGATGGAGTTAAATCCAGGCAAATGTGAGATTGAACTTTGGGAAGTCCGATATAAGGCTAAAGTATACTGTTATTGGCAGGACACAAGAGTACTGAGGTAGAGGTCCGTGAAAGTGGACACACAAGTAGATAAAGTGGTCAAGAAGGCATATAGTATGCTTGCCGTCATTGGTTGGGCCATTGAGTTTAAGAGTGAGGGAGTCATGTTGCAACGTTATGGAACTTTGGCTCGGCTGCATTTGGAGTATTCCCTGCAGTTCTGGTTGCCCCATCACAGGAGAGATGCTGGGGCATTGGAGAGCACACGTTTGGCACATGGTGGGCTGAAGGGCCTGTTCCTGTGCCTTACTGTTCTATGTTCTAAACTGAAGAATACGTGCTTTCCTCCACATTTCACATTTGCAAACCATGTTACTATGTCGCTCGAGGTAAAAAATTAAACAAAGATACTGCAGTAGAATTTAACTACATTTCTTTGCGTTTCGAACATACCGATGCATCCAGGTGGGCCAGGCGATCCTGGACTCCCACATTCTCCATCAGGCCCTGGCAAACCTGCAAATCCTTGGTCACCCTTTATGGGTCT